>NW_020837953.1:16842643-16927795 GCF_003676395.1 Aethalodelphis obliquidens | reverse complement strand
TGAAAGAGAAATTAAGGAAACACTCCCATTTACCATTGCAACAAAAAGAATAAAATACCTAGGAATAACCTACCTAGGGAGACAAAAGACCTGTATGCAGAAAACTATAAGACACTGATATAAGAAATTAAAGATGATACCAACAGATGGAGAGATATACCATGTTTTTGAATTGGAAGAATCAATATTGTGAAAATGACTATACTACCCAAAGCAATCTACAGATTCAATGCAATCCCTATCAAATTACCAATGGCATTTTTTACAGAACTAGAACAATAAATCTTAAAATTTGTATAGAGACACAAAAGACCCCGAAAAGCCAAAGCAGTCTTGAGGGAAAAAAAGCAGAGCTGGAGGAATCAGACTCCCTGACTTCAGACTATACTACAAAGCTACAGTAATCAAGACAATATGGTACTGGCACAAAAACAGAAATATAGATCAATGGAACAAGATAGAAAGCCCAGAGATAAACCCACACATCTATGATCAGCTAATCTATGACAAAGGAGGCAAGGATATACAATGGAGAAAAGGCAGTCTCTTCAATAAGTGGTGCTGGGAAAACTGGACAGCTACATGTAAAAGATTGAAATTAGAACACTACTTAACACCATACACAAAAATCAACTCAAAATGGATTAGAGACCTAAATGTAAGACCGGACACTATAAAACTCTTAGAGGAAAACATAGGAAGAACACTCTTTGACATAAATCACAGCAAGATCTTTTTTGATCCACCTCCTAGAGTAATGGAAATAAAAACAAAAATAAACAAATGAGATCTAATGAAACTTCAAAGCTTTTGCACAGCAAAGGAAACCAAAAACAAGATGAAAAGACAACCCTCAGAACGGGAGAAAATATTTGCAAATGAATCAACAGACAAAGGATTAATCTCCAAAATATGTAAACAGCTCATGCAGCTCAATATTAAAAACAAACAACCCAATCCAAAAATGGGCAGAAGACCTAAATAGACATTTCTCCAAAGAAGAAATACAGATGGCCAAGAAGCACATGAAAAGCTGCTCAACATCACTAATTATTAGCGAAATGCAAATCGAAACTACAATGAGGTATCACCTCACACCAGTTAGAATGGGCATCATCATAAAATCTACAAACAACAAATGCTGGAGAGGGTGTGGAGAAAAGGGAATCCTGTCACACTGTTGGTGGGAATATAAATTGATACAGCCACTATGGAGAACAGTATGGAGGTTCCTTAAAAAACTAAAAATAGAATTACCACATGATCCAGCAATCCCACTACTGGGCATATACCCAGATAAAACCATAATTCAAAAAGACACATGCTGGCAGAGCGGGGGGAGAGGCGTGGACATGTATACACTGCCGGGCGTGGGGTAGGTGGCTGGTGGGAGGCAGCCGTGTGGTGCGGGGAGATCAGCTCGGTGCTTTGTGACCACCTGGAGGTGTGGGGTGGGGAGGGGGGGGGAGGCACGGGGGGGAAGAGATGTGAGGGCATGTGTGTGTGTATAGCTGATTCACTTTGTTATGGAGCGGAGGCTGGCACACCGTTGTAAAGCAATTATACTCCAATAAAAAAAAAAAAAAAAAGGCACATGCACCCCAATGTTCATTGCAGCACTATTTACAATAGCCAGGTCATGGAAGCAACCTAAATGTCCATCGACAGACTTATGGTTAAAGAAAAAGTGATACATATATACAATGGAATATTACTCAGCCATAAAAAGGGACGAAATTGAGTCATTTGTAGAGACATGGATGAATCTAAAGACTGTCATACAGAGTGAAGTTAATCAGAAAGAGAAATACAGATACCGTATATTAATGTGTATATGTGGAACCTAGAAAAATGGTACAGATGAACCGGTTTGCAGGGCAGAAATTGAGACACAGATGTAGAGAACAAACGTATGGACACCAAGGGGGGAAAGCGGTGGGAAGGTGGGGGTAGGTGGTGTGATGAATTGGACGATTGGGATTGACATGTATACACTAATGTGTATAAAATTGATGACTAATAAGAACCTGCTGTTTAAAAAAATAAATAAAATAAAATTCAAAAAAAAAACAAACAAACAACTGACGAGCTCACTTATATGTGGATTTTTTCCAATTAACATGTACCACAGTGCTACACAATCCACAGTTGGCTGAATCCACAGATGGGGAACTGCAGATATGGAGGTTCGATTGTAAAGTTATCCACGGGTTTTTGGCTGTATGGAAATCGATGCCCAAAACAAAACAAAACAAAACAACAACAACAAAAAGTCAAGAACTGTTTATAACAACTTAAATAATACGAATCAGAATACTAGTGATCAGATATTACCATGATTCCAATTATAGAGATTTTTTTGTGTAACAGTATTCGTAACATTCATCAAAATAATCTTTAATAACTGTATTACTTTTGTTTATTAAAAGACACCTCAGAAGAAATAAAAATACAAACCACAAGCAAAGGAGAAGATGCCTGTGACACACATAACCAACAAAGGATTAATATCTAGTATATGTAAATAACTCCTATAAAATAATAATAAAAAAAAGAGAATCAATTCAGTAGAGAAACTGACAAAAGACATGCTCAGAAAAGAAATTGTATGGTCAATAATTGATGGAAAGATGCTTAATTTTATTAATAATTAGGGACATTTAAATCAAGACCAGAATGAGATACCATTTTACATACATTCAATTGGCAAAAATTAAGAAGTATGGCAACATTTTCTTTTTTTTAATTCTTTTTTCTTCCAGTTTATTGAGATATAATTGACATGGAGCACTGTATAAATTTAAGGTGTACAGCATAATGATTTGACTCACATACATCATGAAATGATTATCACAGTAAGTTTTTATGTCAAATAGATACAAAACTAAAGAAATAGAAAAAAATGCGTGTATAATGAGAACTCTTAGGAGCTATTATCTTTCATGTATAACATATGGCAGTGTTAATTATATTTATCATGTTGTACATTATATTATGGCAATATTTTCTGAAGAGAATATTGATCAATGGGAATCTCTTATACATTATTGGTGGATGTGAAAATTGAACAACTATTTTGGAAAACAATTTGGCATTATCTTATGTTATTGAATAATCACATGCCTAGAAACTCAACTCTTAGGTATATACCCAAGAGAAATTTTTGCCATGTACACCAGAAGACATGTGACAGGGATGTTGCAACACTATCTGTAAGAGCAAAAAAAAAAAAAAAACAAAAGGAACAATTCAAATGCCCACTGACCACAGAATGGATAGTTTGTGGTATATTGCACATGGAATACTACACAGCAGTAAAAATGAAAATGATATTCCTTTTCGTGCCACAACTTTGAATAAATCTTAGTAATTATAATTTTAAGTGGAAAAGCAAGTCTCAAAAGACTACTCTTTTCATCAAGATCAAAAACAACTAAAACAGGGCTTCCCTGGTGGCGCAGTGGTTGAGAGTCCACCTGCTGATGCAGGGGACACGGGTTCGTGCCCCGGTCCGGGAAGATCCCACATGCCGCGGAGCAGCTGGGCCCGTGAGCCATGGCCGCTGAGCCTGCGTGTCCGGAGCCTGTGCTCTGCAACGGGAGAGGCCACAACAGTGAGAGGCCCGCGTACCGCAAAAAACAAACAAACAAACAACTAAAACAAAACAATATCTTATGTAGGCATCAACATATGTGGTAAAACCCTCAGATAGTGGTGACCTCTTGGGGGAGACATGGGTACTGGATAGGAGAGGAGCGCATGGTAGACCTAAGTTACTGATAATATTTTAGCTCTTGGGATGAGTACTGAACTCGTGGGTGCTCATTATATTATTATTTTTTTAAAAACTTCTTTCTTGGGTTTAATTAATTAATTTATTTTTTGGCTGCATCGGGTCTTGGTTGCAGCATGCGGGATCTTCGTTGAGGCAGGCGGGCTTCTCTCTAGTTGTGGAGTGCAGGTTTTCTCTCTCTCGTTGTGGTGCGCGGGTTCCAGAGTGCGTGGACTCCGTAGTTTGGGACACTCAGGCTCTATCCTTGAGGCGCATGGGCTTAGTTGCCCTGCGGCATGTGGGATCTTAGTTCCCTGACCAGGGATCGAACCCGTGTCTCCTGCATCGGAAGGCAGATTCTTTACCAATGGACCACCAGGGAAGCCCCTCATATTATTTAAAAAAATAAAAACAAGAAATAAATACGTAGTCCTCACTATCTCATCCTTTAATACTAATAGGATTTTCAGTGCCTTCAAACTCAGCCAGGTAGGATGACCAATCCCACCCCTAGGATGCCAGACTCCCACTCCCTTGAGTGTTAATTGCAACTATTTCTGGTGTGAATCATTGTACTGGTCCAAGTTCTTTGGGCAGACCACAGAGTCTAATACTCAGTTTAAACAGAAAGAGATTTATTACAAAGTACTAGGTACTGGGTACTGGGTAAAGCTGAATTTTGAGAGGCGATAAATTGTGGCTGACATCGGGTCGTGGACGATGCTGATGACGAATGACAAGAGGCTTTTGTAGAGTGGGGTCCCTAGAACAGAGGCTGTTGTGGAGATTCTTATTCAAGTGATTTATTGGAGGAGTACTCTGGGGAGAAGGTGATTGAGAGGAGCCAGATAGGACAGAGGAAGAAAGTTAAAGGATGTGGAAGTGGTATCATCTGGGGACTGGTCCTCAGGCTGGTTTGCAGGGGAGATCAGAGCATGTACCACAGAACTGGTTCCTGTTTCAGGCAAGTGGGATAGGATAGCCCTTTGTACCTAAGGGAAGGTGCCTAGCGTCTAGGGGAGTTGATTTCCATGTGGCTGAGAAGGGGCTACCAGCTCTCACAGCGACTGGTGTTGGGTGCACTGATCAGGACAGAGCCCTGGAAGTGACTCAGTACCAACCTGACCTCACTGGGAAGGGTGGGGGAGATCTGGGACGAGGTCAGGATCAGGGGTCAGGGATGGAGGAGGGCAGTGAAGTGGGGAGAGCAGAAGGGGGCTGTCTGTGCACCCTGGAAGCACAGCATAGGTTCCCTGAGACCCTAGGGACTTGGCCTCATGCAGCAGTGACCTCTCTTCCCATCTGCACATAGAAGGACAGGCCAAGCCCTCCCCTTAGCTTCTCACTCCAGTGGGTGTCAAGTACATGATCACCCCACCCCAGTCATCAGTGTCACCCTTCCTGTTACTCAGGCAGAGAGAACTAGCCTTCTCTCTTAGCAACCTGCTTCCCCCTCCCTCATCACTACGCTCCCCCACCCTGGCCTTGGCCTTGATCTCAGGCTCTGAAGGTGATGTCTGATTCATTGGGTGATAGGTAGTTTTTTCCCAAGCTGCCTGCCTCAGTCTGGAGTGGAACATTCTGGCCTCATAGGAGGGCAGCCCAGGAGTCACAATTTAATTCCTGCTCTGCCAGCATGATTCTCCAGGGCCAGAACCTGGGGTTCTGAAAATTGTTTTCTCCAGGGTGGCACCAAAGGGAGTCTCGTGGAGGGCTTGCGACACTCCGTATGCTTCCTCATTCTCACCCAGACCACCCAGGAAACAGTTAATCTGAGTGGAAAGAGTGTCCCCTGGCCCGCCGCCCATTCCAACACAGTTGCCACCCTCTGCCCTTCTGTCTGTACTTTCTGGGGCCACCGATGTGCCGTGTCTAACAGAGTGGCCCACCTGTGCCTCCTGCACACCTTCTCCTGTCCGCCTCCTCCCAGGGGCCGGACCCCACCTCCAGCAGAGATTTACACCTTCCCGAGCACCCACACAGGAAGCCAGAGCCGGCACAGGCTAGTGGCAGAAGTTCAGAGGCTGAGACAGGCCTGGGTGGGAGATACTGCAACATTCCAGTCTTCTCATCCTTCCGGATGGCGGCTGGAGGCATCTTGGCAGGGTGGGGTGGGGGCCGAGGAGGGGGCGGGAGCTTTCTGGGAGGCGTCTTGGCCAGAGGAGCCTCAGTGGGCTCGGCCCAGGCTGGTGGTCCCTCTTTCTTCCCTTAGTCCTCACCTTGGACGTGCTGAGGGAAAGGCTGTGTCTATTTTTGCCCCTGGCTGCTTCGTGGATCAGGGTCCCACGTTCCAGCCCAAAGGCGCCAACTACCCCCTCTCTCTTTTCCCTGCTCTTGCCCAGACTTAGCTGCTGCCCTGCCCGCAGTCAATGCCTGTCCCTTCCTTCAGACCCCGTGTCCCACCAGCCCTCACAGCTGTGGCCACTGCGTTAAGAGGGGGCACCTCTGTCTCGGTGACACACGGGTGGGGACTCCACATCCTCAGCTGTCCCCTGTGCTCTGGACCCCCTCATCTTCCACCCTCTTGTTTTATTGATTAGTCCTTCTCACTTGCATTTTTAGCCTCCAAGTCTTTGGGTTTCTATCTATAGCCTATAAACTTGCAAAAGCCTCCCTCATTAAAAAAAAAAAAGAGGCCTAAGTCTCCCTCTGCTGCCCGTCCCACCCGCTCTTCTCCCCTTTCCCCTGTCTCCATCAGAGCCAGACCCTGCTGGGTTAATGGACAAACTGAGACGCGCTTCGGGCGCCAGCCAAGAGGAACAACACAACAAATAAGTAGTGCGATAGGAACAGGAAAAGTCATTTTCAATGAAAAGTGGCAATAAATTAACGTTGTAGTTAGGATAATTTAGCAAGGGCTTATTTGAATTTCAGCATACATGCAAGTTTTACATTATTTTGAAAATCGAAAAATTAGTTTGTATCACATATAGGAGGGATGGGAACCCTCATCTTTTAAAGGCGTTAATTCTCTCTTCGTCACCTCTCGCTCTTCAACCCTGCATGTTTTCAAGACACCATTAAGTTACTAACTGCTCCTGCCAAGGCCGCCAGTGACCTTCATGTTGACAAATTCGATGGATGGGTTTCCTTCTCAGCTGTGACCCTCTCAGCAGAAGTCACCTCCAGCCTTGAAAAGCTCTCGGGTGGGTTCGGTCACAACTGCTCTCCTGGGTTCCCCTCTGCTTCGTAAACCGCTCCCTCTCTGATGTGCTCCTGGTTCTTCTTCCTCCCAGAATGTTTGTGTTCCCCAGAGTCTAGAGCTGGGTTTCGGCTCTTTCTACAGATCTCTGCTGGGATGGTTCCTCCACTTCTCTGGTTTTAGTTAGCATCTGCACTCAGATTACTTCCTAGCAGCTTTCCCTAGCTCAGCCATAGCTCCTGACCTGTAGATCTGTGTGTCCCACCGTGTACCCTTTCAGGCACCTAAATTCACCAAGTTTGAACGTGAGTTCTCACGTACCCCACAAAACCTTCCTTCCCTAGCATCCCCTGTCTTAGGGAGTAACGTCATCATCTATTTAGTCCCCAAACTCAAAACCTTTCTCTCCCACATCCTCCATGCGCCGCCCCCCACCTCCACAATCTACCAGGTCTGACCTATTGACTCTGTCTCCTAAATATCTTGAATTTATCCTTTTCTCTTTATTTTCTGGCTACCACCCTAGTCTAAGTCGCCATTATCTCTGGCTTATGCTATTCCAGTAGCCTCTGAACTGGTCTTCCCAGTCTCAACTTGCTCAATCCACTTTCCTTACTGAAGCCAGTCTGATGAGGTTTCAGTGATTCCTCTTTGGCTCAGGTTAAAGCCAAGCTCCTTAAGGTGGCATTTCAGACTTGCCATTTTCTGGTTCCTGACCTCAGGTGTGCATGTGTTCAGGAGAGCATTAGCTCTCCCTGCAATTTGCCACTCACTCTCTGCTCCGACAATATTTAACTACCTGGAGCTTCCCCTCTGCTGCCTAGGCTGCCTTCTTCCCTCTCCCACTCCTCCTGTATTCTTTTTTGGGACAAAAATACCCTGGCAAGAGATGTTGGAGACTTGAGCTAGGGTGGTGACATGGATGTGGTAAGAACTGATGAGTTTCTGCACATACTTTGAAGGGAGATACAGTAGGACTTGTTGGATTTGGAAATGTGGGAAGAGAAAAAGAAGAGTCCAGGATAACTCCCCAGGGTTTTTTTTTTGTTTTTTTTTTTTTCCTGAGTAACTAGAAAAAAATGAATTCCACTAACAAGGGTTGGGAAGATAGTGGGAATAGTGGGTTTGGGTGGGAAGATAAGGAGTTTAGTTTTGATGTGTTAGTGGCAATGGCTGTTAGAAATCCAGTTAGGTATATGAGTCTGCGTTCAGGGGACAGATCTGAGCTGCAGCTGTGAATGTATGAGTCATCAGTGCAAAGACGGTATTTAAAGCCACAAGACTGGATGAGAGCACTGAGGGTATAAGTTGCATAGAAAATAGAAAGAGGCCCAAGAGCCTTCAGCATTCAGAGGTTGTAGAGATGAGCCTCAGCAGGGAAAGATGCAGGAGGAAAAGCAGGAAAATGTAGCATCCTGAAAGCCTAGTGGGAAAATGATTTGCTGGAGGAGGAAGTGGTCAACCGTGTCAAAGGTCAAGTAAGCTGAGGTCTGAGAATTGACCACTAGAATTAGTAACAGGAAGATCACTGATGATGTTGACAAGAGCAGTTCAGGAAATGGTGTGGGCAACAGCTTGTGGGATTACAACTAAGAGAAAAAGGACAGAGAGGGCTTGGAGTTAGATAGACAATTTTTTAAAAAGAATTTTGCTGAAAAAATGGTACAGTAAAGTGGATGCTAGCTGGGGGGTGAGTTAGGGTCATGAGAGTTTTTTTTTTTTTTTAAGATGGGATAAATAACAGCAGATTATTTCTGTGTATTTATGGGATTGATCCAGTAGAGAGGAAAAGACTGATGAAACAACAGAGAAGAAATATTTGAAGGACAAAATTCTTGAGGGGTTGAGAGAGGAAAGGACCTGTTCCCCGGGCAGGGAGGTTGGCTTTAGACTGGAGCTCTTCTGAGCTATTTCCGGGGCTTCCTCCCTGCCTTTACTCTGCTCCAATGTCTGCTCTTTGGAGAGATCTTTCCTGTCCAGCCTTCTAGAATGGTGGTACCCATCACTCTCTATCCTTTTATACTGCTTTACTTTCATTTGTAGTGCTTCTCATAATATTATAGAACAAATATGTTTATTTTCTGTCTTAGTCATTAGAATATAAATTCCATGTGGGGAGAGACTTGGTCTTGTTCAGCCTGGATTGCCAGCCCCCGGCATAGTGTCTCACATAGTAGCTGCCCAACAAATATTTGGGCATGAAGGAAGAAGTGTATTTTTCCCCCATGCTCATGGCAACACCTCAATTCTCATTCCATTCTTGTTTTTATTCCACTCTTCTATAACCAGCATCTCTTCCCATTCTCCTTCCCCATTCACCCAAGAAAGCATTCTGTTCCATCTCCATTGGCATCCCCATCATTCCCATATCACCCCCCCATACTACCCTTATCCTATGAGTATCCATCCTCATCTGCGTCTCATCTCCTCCATCCCCCATCTTAATTCCCCTTCTAACCCCAGTCTCAGCTCTATCCCCAACCACATCCTGTCTGCTCATCCTGATTGCATCATTACGGCTAACCTCACTTCCTGTTTTCGTGGCCAACACGGTCCAGTTCCACCTCTCTCCCATTCCATTCTCCTGCCATCAACATGCAGTCTCCATCTCCATCACCATCACTTTCCCATTCCCTTTTGCCATCACCAACACCACCTAATCTGCTTCAGCACCCTGGGGAAGAAACATATCTTTGCACTGTGTATTGGTTAGAAATTGCCAGGGCCATGGTTAATACAAGCAGCTGTGGGAAGAAAGAGAGATGGAAATGCGTTTTTTCATAGTGACTTAAGTAAATATTAACAAGCCTATTTTATGGACTAACACTATTCCCTACAATAGACATAATAAATGACTTCCTGAAATTTTATAAAATATGTTTACATATATTGGCATTATCACAATCCTTGGCACTAGGGGTTCCAAGCCTGCGAGATTTATTTATTTATTTATTTATTTATGGCTGCATTGGGTCTTCGTTGCTGCGCGTGGGCTTTCTCTAGTTGCGGCGAGCAGGGGCTACTCTTCATTGCAGTGCGCGGGCTTCTCTTGTTGCAGAGCACGGGCTGTAGGCACGCCTGCTTCAGTAGTTGTGGCACGTGGGCTCAGTAGTTGTGGATCGCGGGCTCTAGAACTCAGGCTCAGTAGCTGTGGTGCATGGGCTTAGTTGCTCTGTGGCATGTGGGATCTTCCTGGACCAGGGCTCGAACCTGTGTCCCAGCATTGGCAGGTGGATTCTTAATCACTGAGCCACCAGGGAAGCCCAGACTGCGAGATTAAGACAATCTCTGTGGAAAAACAATCTGTCTTCTCAGAGGGCCCCTTTTTCTTAATTTCCAATGTCAGGAAACCCTGGGAAAGAGTCTCTAAGTTATGATAGAAAACGAAGCAATTCGAATTGAATCTCCCTTGGAACTCCAGTTTTTGCCCCAGACTGACTAGTCAGCTAACAAGGATTTGGGGGTTATAAGTACTCTGTATCCTTCTTTATCTTATCTTCAAGAGAAATCATCAATCCAGGACCTGAATAAGTAATTTTCATGCCCTCTTTATAAGTTTTTCCCCCCATACCAGTTTGTGACCTAGAATTCACTTTTAGTCAAGGCTGGACAAAAATGTGTATACGTTCTAATCAATGAATGAATGAATTATACAATATATAGATATAATAATTGCATGTTATACTTAACATATATAATTACTGTCACATATTAATAAAGCTATTATTCCCAATATAACTATGATTCTTTTTGTAATTTTATTTTATTCTTAAGTATCTTAGTAAGATGCCAACCCAAGATCATGGGCCTCAATTCTCAATCTGGTGTTTGACACTTTTTCTTTGGAATTTTTTGGAATGTATAGTAGTGTTGTTTAGCAACAAGGGCACAAACTCCTTTTTTTTTTGGCTAGAATAAAGTCAAGAGATGTGATTTTGTGAAAACCATGGTTGAATTTGCTACCATTATTGTTGTTTATAAACTTGACTTGTAAGAATGTTTATTTGAATCAAGATCTAATAAATGTTTCTCAAGTAGGGATACACAGTCATCGAGACCAAGTAAGTAGAGACTTTGGCCCAAGTCACTTTGTCTCCTACACAGTGTTTGGGTGAGCACCACCAATTTAACAATCACCTCCGAGAATCCTATCTTGTTCAAGGTCTATACTAATCAAAATCCTTCAGATTGGAAGAGATATGGGAACATATGTATATGTATAACTGATTCACTTTGTTATAAAGCAGAAACTAACACACCATTGTAAAGCAATTATACTCCAGTAAAGATGTTAAAAAAAAAATCCTTCAGATTGACACTTTGTTTTCTATTTTCTTATAAATTATGAAGCAAATTATTTTTGCATCCCAAAGAGTAATATGACAAATAATAATACTATAGGGAATGATAATGTATAAGAACTATAAGGCATAAATGAACACCAGCGTATACCCATCATCCAGCTCGAGAAGTAAAGTCTCACCAGTATTTCTGAAGCCTTTTTAGAAGATCCTTCCCAATGCATTTCTCTCCCTCTTCTGCAAGAATAATGGCTACTCTAAATTGTGGAGTATAATCCCCTTCCTTTTTGTTATCATTTTGTTACAAATTATGTACGTGACCCTAAATATATTGTTAAATTCTCTGTATCTTTGAGTATTATATAAAAGGTGTCATAATATATGCTATACTTCATGCTATACTATGTCATAATGTATGCTATACTTCATAATGTATGCTATTTTCAATTAATATTTGATTCTTGAGTTTATCCATATGTGTAATTGTAGTTTGTTCATTTTCAGCGTGTACAGTATAGCACAGTAAGAACAAACCACACTTTATTTGTTCATTTTCCTGTTGATGGGCTTTTGGGTTACTTCCAGCTTTTGACTACTACAAATAATGCTGCTGTAAACGTTTTGCTCCTGTGATCTGGTTAACATATGCACAGATTTCCAAAAGGTATGAACCTAGGAGTAGAATTGGTAGGTTGTAGGGTATATACATCTTCAACTTTACCAGATACTGCCAAACTTCTTTTTTGAAGTGGTTGTACCAATTCAGCATTCCATCAGCACCGTATGTGAGTGCCTTTTATTGTGACACAAACCTTGTGTGCCTTCTCAGAGTCCCTCAACCGCCTCCTTTTCTCTCTTTCTTTTTCTGAGCATCTGAACCACACCTGGTCACCTGGCCACTTCCAGATTTGGATAAAACCCACACTGTGGAGATCTGCCAGAGGGCTATAGGTAGCAGTCTGGAAGTGCAGGGGAGTAGTTCAATGTGATGTAAACCTTGACTAATGGAAGCAGGGAAACGGAAGGAGCCAGGAGCTTCCTTTCCCTCTTCTGATATGTAGTTCCTCCTTGCAACCCTTCTCACATGAAGAACGATCATGTTAAATGAACAACTTGCTGTGTCTCTTTGAAGCTTGTTGCAAAGCAATAATCAGAAATCTGTGCAGATGTGAACCAGACCACAGGAACGAAGATTTTTATAATAGCATTATCTGTATTAGTCAATAAGCATTGCAGTGCATTCTATCTTTCCTAGCATCACTTCTCTCCCTCCTTCACTTTACTGCCCACAGCTGGCACATCCCAAATAAAACATTAGCTTCTTAATCCTTGCCTCAGATTCTGCTTTCTAGAGGGTCCAGGCTAAGAAAATTCTCATTACTCCATTTCCTCACCAACTGTTTTTTTTTTTTAGGGTTTCAAATTCTTTTTTTAATTTTTATTTTATATTAGAGTGTAGTTGATTTACAATGTTGTGTTAGTTTCAGGTATACAACAAAGTGAATCAGTTATACATACACATCTGTCTCTTCTTTTTCAGATTCTTTTCCCTTATAAGTTATTATAGAATATTGAGTAGAGTTCCCTATGCTATACAGTAGGTCCTTGTTGGTTATCTATCTTATATATATATTAGTGTGTATATGTTAATCCCAAATTCCTAATTTATCAAATTATTTTTCTTTTTCATTTTTAGTTTAATTTTTGATAGAGCTTTATTGGAGTATAATTGCTTCACAATACTGTGTTAGTTTCTGCTGTATACCAAAGTGAATCAGCCATATGCATACATATGTCCCCATATCCCCTCCCTCTTGAGCCTCCCTCCCATCCTCCCTATCCCACCCCTCTAGGTCACTGCAAAACACTGAGCTGATCTCCCTGTGCTATGCTGCTGCTTCCCACTGGCTAACTATTTTACATTCGGTAGTGTATATATGTCAATGCTACTCTCACTTTGCCCCAGTTTCCCCCTACCACCCCGTGTCCTCAAGTCCATTCTCTATGTCTACAACTTTATTCCTGCCCTGCAACTAGGTTCACCAGTACCATTTTTTTTTTAGATTCCATATATATGTGTTAGCATACAGTATTTGTTTTTCTTTTTCTGACTTACTTCACTCTGTATGACAGACTCTAGGTCCATCCACCTCACTACAAATAACTCAATTTCATTTCTTTTTATGGCTGAGTAATATTCTATTGTAAATATGTACCACATCTTCTTTATCCATTCATCTGTCGATGGACATTTAGGTTGTTTCCATGTCCTGGCTATTGTAAATAGTGCTGCAATGAACACTGTGGTACATGTCTCTTTTTGAATTATGGTTTTCTCAGGGTATATGCCCAGCAGTGGATTGCTGGGTCATATGGTAGTTCTATTTTTAGAGTTTTAAGCAACCTTCATACTGTTTTCCATAGTGGCTGTATCAATTTAAATTCCCACCAACAGTACAGGAGGGTTCCCTTTTCACCATACCCTTTCCAGTATTTACTGTTTCTAGATTTTTTGATAATGACCATTCCTACTGGCATGAGGTGATACCTCATTATAGCTTTGATTTGCATTTCTCTACTAATTAGTGATGTTGAGAATGTTTTCATATGCCTCTTGGCCATCTGTATATCTTCCTTGGTGAAATGTCTATTTAGGTCTTCTGCCCATTTTTTAATTGGATTGTTTGAGTTTTTTTGATATTGAGCTCATGAGCTGTTTGTATATTTTGGAGATTAATCCTTTGTTTGTTGTCTCATTTGCAAATATTTTCTCCCATTCTGAGGGTTGTCTTTTTAATTAATTAAATCCCATTTGTTTATTTTTGTTTTTATTTCCATTACTCTAGGAGGTGGGTCAAAAAAGATCTTGCTGTGGTTTATGTCAAAGAGTGTTTTTCCTATGTTTTCCTCTAAGAGTTTTATAGTGTCTGGTCTTACATTTAGGTCTTCAATCCATTTGGAGTTTATTTTTGTGTATGGTGTTAAGTAGTGTTCTAATTTCATTCTTTTACATGTAGCTGTCCAGTTTCCCCAGCACCACTTATTGAAGAGGATGTCTTTTCTCTATTGTATGTTCTTGCCACCTTTGTCATAAATTAGGTGACCATATGTGTGTGGGTTTATCTCTGGGCATTCTATCCTGTACCATTGATCTATATTTCTGTTTTTGTGCCAGTACCATACTGTCTTGATTACTGTAGCTTTGTGGTATAGTTTGAAGTCGGGGAGCCTGATTCCTCCAACTCTGTTTTTCATTCTCAAGACTGTTTTGCCTATTCAGGGTCTTTGTGTTTCCATACGAACTGTAAAATTTTTTGTTCTAATTCTGTAAAGAATGCCTTTGGTAGTTTGATAGGGATTGCACTGAATCTGTAGATTGCTTTGTGTAGTATAGTGATTTTCACAATACTGATTCTTCCAGTCCAAGATCAAGGTATATTTCTCCATCTGTTTATGTCATCTTTGATTTCTTTCATCAGTGTTTTATAGTTTCCTGAGTACAAGTCTTTCATCTCCTTAGACAGGTTTATTCCTCGGTATTTTATTCTTTTTGTTGCAGTGGTAAATGGGAGTGCTTCCTTAATTTCTCTTTCTGATTTTTCATTGTTGGTATATAGGAATGCCAGAGATTTCTGTGCCCTAATTTTGTATCCTACAACCTTACCAAATTCATTGATTACTTCTAGTAGTTTTCTGGTGGCATCTTTAGGATTTTCTATGTATAATATCATGTCATCTGCAAACAGTGACAGTTTTATTTCTTCTTTTCCAATTTGTATGCCTTTTATTTCTTTCTCTTCTCTGATTGCCATGGCTAGGAAGTCCAAAACTATGTTGAATAAGAGTGCTGAGAGTGTACATCCTTGTCTTGTTCCTGATCTTAGTGGAAATGTTGTCAGTTTTTCACCATTGTGTATGATGCTTGCTGTGGGTTTGTCATGTATAGCCTTTATTATTTTGAGGTAGGTTCTCTCTATTCCCATTTTCTGGAGAGTTTTTATCATAAGTGGGTGTTGAATTTTGTCAAAAGATTTTTCTGCATCTATTGAGATGATCATATGGTTTTTATTTCTTAATTTGTTAATGTGGTGTATCACATTGATTGACTTGCATATGTTGAAGAATCCTTGCATCCTTGGGATAAATGTCACTTGATCATGGTGTATGATCCTTTTAATGTGTTGTTGGATTCTGTTTGCTAGTATTTTCAGGATTTTTGCATCTATATTCATCAGTGATATTGGTCTGTAATTTTCTTTTTTTGATATCGTTTTCTGGTTTTGCCAGCAGGGTGATGGTGGCTTTGTAGAATGAATTTGGGAGTGTTTCTCCCTCTGCAATTTTTTGGAAGAGTTTGAGAAGAATCGGTGTTAGCTCTTCTCTAAATGTTTGATAGAATTTGCCTGTGAAGCCATCTGGTCCTGGACTTTTGTTTGTTGGAAGATTTTTAATTACAGTTTCAATTTCATTACTTGTGATAGGTCTATTTATATTTTCCATTTCTTCCTGGTTCAGTCTTGGAAAATTGTACCTTTCCAAGAATTTGTCCATTTCTTCGTGGTTGTCCATTTTATTGGAATATAGTTGTTTGTAGTAGTCTCTTATAATCCTTTGTATTTCTGCAGTGTCAGTTGTGATTTCTCCTTTTTCATTTCCAATTTTATTGATTTGTGTTCTCTCTCTTTTTTTCTTGATGAGTCTGGCTAGTGGTTTATCAATTTTGTTATCTTCTCAAAGAACAGCTTTTAGTTTTATTAATCTTTGCTATTGTTTTCTTCATTTCTATTTCATTTATTTCTGCTCTGATCTTTATGATTTCTTTCCTCCTACTGACTTTGGGTTTTCTTTGTTCTTCTTTCTCTTGTTGTTTTAAGTGTAGGGTTAGTTTATTTATTTGAGATTTTTCTTGTTTCTTGAGGTGAGATTGAATTGCCATAAACTTTTGCTGTGTCCCGCAGGTTTTGGGTTGTCATGTTTTCACTGTCATTTGTTTCTATGTATTTTTTTATTTCTTCTTTGATTTCTTCAGTGATCTCTTGGTTATTTAGTAGTGCACTGTTTAGCCTCCATGTATTTGTGTTTTTTACAGTTTTTTTCCTGTAACTGATTTCCAATCTCATAGTGTTGTGGTCAGAAAAGTTGCTTGATATGATTTCAATTTTCTTAAATTTTCTGAGGCTTGATTTGTTACCCAAGATGTGATCTATCCTGGAGAATGTTCTGTGTGCACTTGAGAAGAAAGTGTATTCTGCCACTTTTGGGTGGAATGTTCTATAAATATCAATTAAATCTATCTGTTTTATTATGTCATTTGAAGCTTGTGCTTCCTTATTTATTTTCTGTTTGGATGATCTGTCCATGGGTGTAAATGAGGGGTTAAAGTCCCCTACTATTATTGTGTTACTGTCGATTTCTCCTTTCATGGTTGTTAGAATTTGCCTTATGTATTTAGATGCTCCTATGTTGTTTAGATAAACAATTATAATTGTTATATCTTCTTCTTGGATTGATCCTTTGATCATTATGTAATGTCCCTCCTTATCTCTTGTAACAATCTTTATTTTAAAGTCTATTTTATCTGATATGAGTATTGCTACTCCAGCTTTCTTTTGATTTCCATTTGTATGGAATATCTTTTTCCATCCCTTCACTTTCAGTCTTTATGTACCCCTAGATCTGAAGTGGGTCTATTGTAGATAGCATATATATGGGTCTTGTTTTTGTATCCATTCAGCTAGTCTGTGTCTTTTGGTTGGGGCATTTAACCCACTTACATTCAAAGTTATTATTGATATGTATGTCCCTATTACCATTTTCTTAATTGTTTTGGGCTTGTTTTTGTGGGTCTTTTTCTTCTATTGTGTTTCCCGCCTGGAGAAGTTGCTTTAGCATTTGTTGTAGAGCTGGTTTGGTGGTGCTGAATTCTCTTAGCTTTTGCTTGTCTGAAAAGCTTTTGATTTCTTCATCGAATCTGAATGAGATCCTTGCTGGGTAGAGTAATCTTGGTTGTAGGATTTTCTCTTTCATCACTTTAAGTATATCCTGCCACTCCCTCTGGCCTGCAGAGTTTCTGCTGAAAAATCAGCTGATAACCGTATAGGGATTCCTTTGTATGTTATTTTTTTTATTTTTCCCTTGCTGCTTTTAATATTTTTTCTTTGAATTTAATTTTTGTTCATTTGATTAATATGTGTCTTGGTGTCTTTTTCCTAGGGTTTATCCTGTATGGGACTCTCTGTGCTTCCTGGACTTGGGTGACAATTTCCTCTCCCATGTTAGGGAAGTTTTTGATTATAATCTCTTCAAATATTTTCTCAGACCTTTCTTTTTCTCTTCTTCTGGGACCTCTGGAATTCGAATGTTGGTGCATTTAGTGTTGTCCCAGAGGTCTCTGAGATTGCCTTCAAATCTTTTCATTCTTTTTTCTTTATTCTGCTCCTCAGCAGTTATTTCCACCATTCTGTCTTCCAGCTCACTTAATCGTTCTTCTGCCTCAGTTATTCTGTTATTGATTCCTTCTAGTGTATTCTTCATTTCAGTTATTGTGTTGTTCATCTCTGTTTGTTTGTTCTTTAGTTCTTCTAGATCTTTGTTAAACATTTCTTGTATTTTCTCAATCCATGCCTGCATTCTATTTCCGAGACTCTGGATCATCTTTACTATCATTACTCTGAATTCTTTTTCAGGTAGATTGCCTGTTTCCTCTTCATTTATTTGGTCTTGTAGGTTTTTACCTTGCTCCTTCATCTGTGACATATATTTTTGCCATCTCACTTTTTTTTTTTTTAATGAGTGGGATTGTGTTCCTATCTTACTTGTTGTTTGGCCTGAGGCTTCCAACACTGGAGTTTGTAGGCTGTTGGGTAGAGCTGGGTCTTTGTGCTGAGATGAAGACCTCTAGGAGACCTCACTCTGATGAATATTCCCTGGGGTCTGAGGTTCTCTGTTAGTCCAGTGGTTTGTACTCAGAGTTCCCACCACAGGAGCTTCGCCTGACCCCCAGCTCGTGAACCAAGATCCCACAAGCCACATGGGGTAGCAAAAAAAAAGAGAGAGAGAGAGAACAATAACAAAGTAAAAAATAAAATTAGACCAGGAAACTAATAGATATTTTAGAAAGAATATAAAAATATAGATGAATCAACAACTGGAAGGTACAACAGTACCACAATAGTAAAAAAGAGGAGGAGAGAAAAGAAAAAAAAAGGTGGGGGGAGGCCTTTACTGTGGAGGATGGGGCCTAAGCAAGGGTGAGGTTTGGGTGGTGGGCAGGACCTATGCTTAGGACCCACAGGGCTGGAAAAGTCCCTGGGGGCTGTGGGGGGTGGGGCTTAGGCGCACCCTAACAGAAGGGGCCCTGGCGTGACCCCCACCCCTGGTCTCAGAGGGCAGGGGACCTCACCTGGGAGCCAGCAGGCTTCCTAGGCTCGAGTGGGTGGGACAAATGCCTCCCTCTCCTCTCCCACTCCTCCCAGAGGACCCCTCCTGCCTGCCTCTCCTGATCTCCCTGGCCTCCCTCCTATGCCCCCAGGACCCATGCTGCCTGGAGGGGGTTTGGAGGGGGGGGGTACCAGCCTGGGAGCTCAGCAGGCTCCCCAGGCCCAAGTGAGCCGGGCGATCACGCTCTGCTCCTCTTCCACTCCTTCCGGAGGGCCTTCATAGATTATGTATGCTGCAGATATCTTCTGCCACTAGAAGGATTAGTGTTTCACTGTTTTAATGATATCTTTTGTTGAATAGAAGTTTATTTTAATTTAGTCAAATGATCAATCTTTTCCTTTATGGTTGGTACCATAGATGTCTTAGGAACACCAGCTATTCTTTCATAGTATCTTCCAAAAGCATTATGGTTTGCCTTTCACATTTAAGTATTTATTCAGTTATCAATTTTTACCACTCAGCTCCAAATCCACCTTTCTTTGTCCTGCTTTGTAATACTGGAGCTGGATCTTGTAAGCTGTTCTCCTTGTCAATGGACACAATGCTAGGTCTTGCCAGAAGAGAGCGCTAGAGGGACACCGCAAGAGAAGGGTACTTTTCCTGGTTTGGTGCTTTTCCTTCTTGTTTCAGTGGTGTGGCAGCCAGTAAGTGGCTTCCTTGCCAATGGGTGGCTTCCCGGGGAGTTTTGCCGACACTGGACGATGGGTGGTTTCCTAGCGAGTTTTACCAGCACCCCAGTGGGCAGTTTCCTGCCCAGCAGGTCTGTGGCATCTTCTGTCTCATCCAGTGGAGTCCAACAGGTCTGCCTCTCAGCCTTGGGTGGGGGGCTCTCTTCCAAGTTTGTTCCTTCCTTGGGCAGCTCTGCCTTAGCCATTGAGGTGGTGGCTGCTCCTTGTATCTGCGACACCTGTGTCGTTGGTAGTTGTCTGCTCCTCTAAGTAGTTAATCCCTTTGTAACTAGTTAGTAATTCTTTATTTTAAGTTTTCCCAGTTCAGATTACTTGTGTGGTTTCTTTTGCCTGACTGGACCCTGATTGACAAAGGATTTAATCTACCTGGAAAGGATTTTGTATGTGGTATGAAACAGGAGTCCAACTTCACTTTTTCTATACATGTAGCTGATTGGGCACCATTTAGTGAAAAGACCATCATTCCCCGCTGTCCTTCAGTGACAGCTCTGTCATATACCAAGCTCTGTCCACATGTGCTTCAGTCTGTTTCTAGGATGTATACCTTATCTCGTTTTTCTTCTTATCTGTGCCTGCACTAACGCCTCCATGTCTTATTATATTTTATAATAAGTTTTGTTATCTAGTAAAGCATACATCCCTTCACCATTTTCATTTTCTTCAAAATTATGTTGAATTTTTATCAAATGCTTTTTCTACTTTTTAGGAGATGATCTTATAGATCTTATATTTTCTTCTTTAATCTACGGTGAATCACATTGATTGCTTTTTTTAAAGATTTTTTAAAAGATTTATTTTATTATTTATTTCATTTATTTTTGGCTGTGTCAGATCTTAGTTGCAGCACATGGGAACTTCGTTGAGGCATGCGGGACTATTCGTTGCAGGGTGTGGGCTTCTCTCTAGTTGTGGTGTGCAGGTTTTCTCTTATCTAGTTGTGGTGTGCAGGCTCCAGGGCACGTGGGCCCTGTAGTTTGAGGCACGCGAGCTCTCTAGTTGAGGGGCATGAGCTCAGTACTTGTGACGGGCGGGCTTAGCTGCCCCATGGCATGTGGGATCTTAGTTCCCTGACCAGGGATTGAACCCACATTCCCTGCATTGTAAGGTGGAATCTTTACCACTGGTGGACCACCAGGGAAGTCCCAAGTTTTTTTTTTTTTTTTTTGATGTGGACCCTTTTTAAAGTCTTTATTGAATTTGCTACAATATTGTTCTGTTTTCTGTTTTGGTGTTTTGGCCGTGAGGCATGTGGGATCTTAGCTCCCCGGCCAGGGATTGAACCCACACCCCCTGCATTGGAAGGTGAAGTCTTAACCACTGGACCACCAGGGAAGTCCCACACTGATTTCTTTTTAAATGCTAAACTAAATCTGTTTTGTTGTTGTCTCTGTCTTATAGTGGTTTATTTCCCATGCGGCAGATTTTCTTTTTTATTGCTTGCTCATCTTTGGCTAAACAATCTGTAAGATTAAGATTATATAAATTTGAACCCCAGACTCATGAGAGGGCAAGTTCATAGTTAAAATTTCTCTGGGGAGGCTACTATTATTATTTTCACTCAAGTTGCATCAGAGACAGGCAGGTTTTTCCTGTTATTGCCCTGCCTTTTATAGGCCCAAGACTTACCTTATGTTTCCCATAATGTCTATTTACCCCAAAAGCTCTAGGTTTCTGGCATTGTCATTTCCCCTAATGATAACTTAGCTTCCATGTTAACATATCACTAATTCTAGCAATTTGCATCTGTTTTCAGCCCCTGGAGATTTTCCTTAGTGTCTTGAAGTCCTAACAAAGTGTGTGAATATATATTTGTTGAAATTTATCCAGTATCAACATGTTTTTAAGCAGGAGGGCTTTTTCCAGTGGGCTATGCTGCTGGTGGCAGAAGCCTTTTTGTTGTAATATCTTCTAGAGTGTTATTATATGTAACATTACCAACTTGTTCTAAAATGTTAGGTAATTTTTATTAATGGACCTGGCAACACCATATATTAGGGAAGTTAATGTCCAAAGACCTTCTGTTTCACTTATTTATCTGAGATCCTATAATTGTGCTTAGGGGAGAGACTGGAAGTGGGGAATAACCAGGATAATATCCCCATAATCACAGAGGCTAGACCAATTCCTTGGGTGCCAAAAATCAGCTCATGTACCGCAGATGGAATAAGTCCTAAGAAATAATCACCAACAGTCTAACCGGGCAATTGAGCAACTGAATAGCAAAAGATTAAGACACAGAGATGTATTGAATTCAGGGAAATACCATAAGGATTAATATAACATTTACTGTAATTACATTGGCTACTGGCCACTGGAATTAATCCATTTTGAATGAAACATTAAAACCCTTTAATGGTGACGGCTATTTGTGGAAAGAGTATGGAAGTATTGGAAACTACACTGGGCAAAGTCTGCATTTGGAGGTTTTTATTGGTCCTCTTCCAGCAGCGACCGGAACAACTTTTTTTTTTTCATCCTCAGGCTTCAAAAATCTTCCTAGAGGAGTAACACGGGTGTCCCATGAGAAATGATCCAACCACTTGGAGATATGAAGTTTCTTTATGAACGGAAGGAATAGTTTAAGGGAAGAGTTATATTTTTATCCCTGAATTTTTGACACTCAAAAGTTATACAACAGTAATCAGACAAATGCTCATCAATCATCTTGGAATTTTTTTCAAACTTTTGGTTAGTCCTTTTGTCTCCAGGGTGGGAAATCCTTTTCGCTTTAGAATGGCACATTTTCTGTACCTCAGAAGCAAGACCTAAGACCAAACCAGCACATTTGGAAGGAATAGTGGGACCACTGCCTTGGTGACTGCCTGGTGGAGCTGACGCCATCATTTGGTCTCTTTGCCAGAGGACAGCGGACCAGCACACTCACTGTGTCTGTAAATTTTTATTTATCTATTTATTTATTTATGGATGCATTGGGTTTTCGTTGCTGCGCACGTGGGCTTTCTCTAGTTGCAGTGAGCGTGGCTACTCTTCGTTGCGGTGCACGGGTTTCTCATCGCGGTGGCTTCTCTTGTTGCAGAGCACGGGCTCTAGAACGCAGGCTCAGTAGTTGTGGCTCACGGGCTCTAGGGCACAAGCTCAGTAGTTGTGGTGCACGGGCTTAGTTGCTCTGTGGCATGTGGGATCTTCCCAGACCAGGCATCGAACCCGTGTCCCCTGCATTGGCAGGTGGGTTCTTAACCGCCGCACCACCAGGGAAGTCCCTGTGTCTTTAAATTTTTGAAATAAGAACTAAGGCCTTTTTTTTTTTCCCAACGAAAAGATAGCTAATTTGCTTACGTTTTTTCCTCGCAGAAAAGAGGTTAGTGACAGAATTGTTCTCTTTAAAGTTGCAACCTCTTACGTTGCTCACAAACTGGTCCACTTCCAGCCTCTTGTGATAGGATAAGTAACACTAGGCACCCAGAGAGCAACTAATGAGCCAATAAAAAGCATCCACTAAGTGTTCTTAAGGTTAAAAGTCCATGAAATAGGTACGAGAAGCTGCCATGCCCCCGGGGGCACACGTCCTCTTGAGGTGGAAAGCCTAGACCAGGGTATGTAGGTGGTAAGTACAAGCTGGGATGGTCCCCTCCAGTGAAGTTCAAGTGATGCTTCTTTCTTCTGATTAATCTTAATGTATATTCAATCTTCAGTTAGTAGATTATAGCTCAGTTTTACCAGGGTGGTTGTTTAGGCTTCTTGTTACTGTGAATAGAAAGTTCCAACACACTTCAGTAAAGTTTTGTAATCAAGTATCAAAATACCATTTAATACATGAATATTTTCCAAGAGAATGGCCACTGAAAGGTTAGCAGAAATTTCATGAGCCTACCCAGTCCTTCTGTTGGCTACACATCTCATAGTCTTGGGAATTATGGGCAGGACAGCTAACCATTTTGGTCTATACATTTTGGCCAATTTACTTTTTAAAATCTCCTTTTGGTTTTCTACCATTCTGAATTAATTGTGGGTGAGATGTGAACAGTGAAAGCATTAGTATTGGTAGGCTTTACACACTTCCTTTACAATTTGGCCTGAAACCTGAGGGCCCCGATCACTGTTGAAGCATAAAGTTGCCTAAACCTGGAGTGAAGCTCTTTATAAGTCTTTGATGAATGGTGACTCTGTAAGCCTTTGCTCATTGCTAAAATTCTCTCTGTTCTAAATACATACATGAGTACCAAGTTCATAACCAAATGAACAACATTTCTTTGCCTGGGTAGAAAAAAATCTAAATATTTACAAATGCCTTTGTGGTAGAGGATGAGCTACTCATAATTATGGGAAGTTGGTGTTACTGTTTTTTTTAAAAAAATTACTTTATTGACATATAGTTGATTTACAATGTGTTAATTTCTTCTGTACAGCAAAGTGATTCAGTTATACATACACATATATATATATATTCTTTTTCATATTCTTTTCCATTATGGTTTATCATAGGATATTGAATAGAGTTTCCTGTGCTATATAGTAGGACCTTGTTTTTTAACCATTCTGTATATAATAGTTTGCATCTGCTAACCCCATGCTCCCAATCCATCCCTCCCCCATCCCCCACTTGGCAACCACAAGTCTGTTCTCTATGTCTGTGAGTCTGTTTCTGTTTCGTAGATAAGTACATTTGTGTCATATTTTAGATTCCACATATAAGTGATATCATTTGATATTTGTCTTTCTCTTTCTGACTTACTTCACTTAGCATGATAATCTCTAGGTCCATCCATGTTTCTGCAAATGGCATTATTTCATTCTTTTTTATGGCTGAGTAGTATTCCATTGCATGAAACCAGAGTGGTGTTACTGGTTATTCATTCAATGAATATTTATTGAGCACCTACTATATGCCAGGCACTGTTCTGTATGCTGGGGATAAAGTGGTGACCAAAGAAGGCAAAGATTCCTTCCCTCAAAAAGCTCACATTCTAATGGGAAGACAGAAAACAAGGTAGGGAAGTAACGTGTATATTATGTTGGTAGTACTTAGTGCTAATGAGAAAAATAAAGTGAGGAAAGGGAATAGAAAGTACATATGTGGTCAGTGGTAAGAGGATTGCAATTTTAGTTAAGGTGGCCAGGGCAGGGCTTCCCTGGGAAGGGGACATTTGAATAAAGCCAGAAGGAAGTAAAAGGAAGCCATGTGGCTATCTGAGGGATGGAAACTCCAAGATTATGAGTAGTAAATACTGTACACCTAAGTTCTGCTTGAAAAGAGAAATGGTTGGGTGCATTCTTGTTACTGGAGGTCTGGGAGATGAGGAGGAACCAGTAAAAATTTCACTGAGGTAGAAGGATAAATAGGAGATTATGTTGTTCTGGAAGCCCAACGAAAAAAATGCTTTCAAGAAGGAGAGGGTGACCAAGTCTGTCTCTCCTCATCTTGGGTAAGATGAGGAGAGAGAGTGGGCCAGCTCTGGAGGAGCAACAGGGGTGAGAACCCAATTGAAGTGGCTTCAGATGACGAGAAACTGGAGATGGTGAGCACAGACAATTATTTTGAGGGATTTTGCTTTAAAGGGGAGCAGAGAAACAGTACAATAGCTGGAAGGGGACTTAGGTAAAGGGAAGTCTTTGCCTTTTTGTTTTCTGGTTTTGGGGGTTGGGAGATCATATAGCATCTTTGAATGTTGGTGGCGATTATCCACCGGAGAGAGGCTGTATCCATGCTAGAGGAGAGCTAAGAAAATTACAGGAGCAAAGTGAGGGCACTGACAGCCCAGGAGAGAAGGCAGAGGCCTGTGGAGAGATGCTGGTAGACTGGGGGATTTGATAGTGCGAGCTGTGGAAATTCCCTCGCGATGGCCTCTGTTAGTGAAATAAGAAGCAAGGTCATCAGCAGGGAGTGAGAATGAACCTGTATGAAGAGGGAGGAAAGGTTGTGAAATAATTAACTGAGAGAGTTAATGGACAAGAAAAATGTAGCATAATTGCTAGGAAGTTAAGTGCCCACTGGAGGTAAGTGGTCATGATTTTAAAGTAGTCTAGTCAACAGAATTGCTTTTCTTCAGCCATATTTGGCAGCATTGATGCAGACGTGGAGTAGCTGGGAGAACTGGATTTCATCAAGGTTTGGGTTTTGCTAAGCAAGGGATACAAATTTAGATCTGGCCAAGGGAGTTGAGGGTGTTTGCAGTAGTTGATTTTGATAGATCATGGAACTTAAACCGGGTAAGGAAGTGTCTTAGCTCAGGCTGCCATACCAAGATACCATAGACCAAGGGGCTTAAACAACAGACATTTATTTTCTCACAGTTCTGGAGGCTGAAAGGTCAAGATCAAGGCGTGGGCAGATCTGGTTTATGGTGAAGCCTCTCTTCTTGGCTGGTAGGCAGTTGCCTTCTTGCTGTGTTCTCACATGGCTTTTCTTATGCTTGTGGAGAGAGAGAGAGAGACCTCTGGTGTCTCTTCCTTTTCTGATAAAGACACGAACCTCATGACCTCATTTTTTTTTTTTTTTTTTTTTTTTTTTTTTGCGGTACGCGGGCCTTTCACTGTTGTGGCCTCTCCCGTTGCGGAGCACAGGCTCCGGACGCACAGGCTCAGCGGCCGTGGCTCACGGGCCCAGCCGCTCCGCGGCATGTGGGATCTTCCCGGCCCGGGGCACGAACCCGCGTCCCCTGCATCGGCAGGCGGACTCTCAACCACTGCGCCACCAGGGAAGCCCATGACCTCATTTTTAAACAATTGAAGTATAGCTGATTTACAATGTTGTGTTTGTTTCCGATGTACAGCAAAGTGATTTGGATATATAGATATAGATATATAGATATATATTCTTTTCCATTATGGTTTATTGAATATAACTATATATTCAATATAACTATTGAATATAGTTCCCTGTGCTATATAGTAGGACCTTGTTGTTTATCCATTCTATACATAATAGTTTGCATCTGCTAGTCTCAAGCTCCCAATCCAACCCTCCCCCCATCCCCCTTGGCAACCACAAGTCTGTTCTCTATGTCTGTGAGTCTGTTTCTGTTTCATAGATAAGTTCATCTGTGTCATTCTAGATTCCACATATAAGTGATATCATATGGTACTTGCCTTTCTCTTTCTGACTTACTTCACTTAGTATGATAATCTCTAGGTCCATCCATGTTACTGCAAATGGCATCATTTCATTCTTTTTTTAGGGCTGAGTAATATTGCATTGTATATATGTACCAGCGCTGAGTAATATTCCATTGTATATACGTACCAATCTTCTTTATCCATTCATCTGTTGATGGACACTTAGGTTGTTTCCATGTCTTGGCTATTGTAAATAGTGCTGCTATGAACATAGGTGTGCATGTAGCTTTTTGAATTATAGTCTTGTCTAGATATATGTCTAGGAGTGGGATTGCTGGATCATATGGCAGCTCTATTTTTAGTTTTTTGAGGAACCTCCATACTGTTCTCCACAGTGGCTGCACCTAGTTACATTTGCACCAACAGTGTAAGAGGGTTCCCTTTTCTCCATATCCTCTCCAGCATTTGTTGTTTGTAGACTTTTTAATGATGACCATTTTGACCAGTGTGAGGTGTTACCTCATTGTAGTTTTGACTTGCATTTCTCTAATAATTAGCAATGTTGAGCATCTTTTCATGTGCCTATTGGCCATCTCTATGTTTTCTCTGGAAAAATGTCTATTTAGGTCTTCTACCCATTTTTTGATTGGGTTGTTTTCTCAATATTGAGTTGTATGAGCTGTTTGTATATTTTGGATGTTAACCCTTTTTCGGTTGCATTGTTTGCAAATATTTTCTCCCATTCTGTAGGTTGTCTTTTCGTTTTGTTGATGGTTTCTTCTGCTGTGCAAAAGCTTTTAAGTTTGATTAGTCCCATTTGTTTATTTTTGCTTTTATTTCTTCTGCCTTGGGAGACTGATCTAAGAAAATATTGCTACAATTTATGTCAGAGAATGTTTTGCCAATGTTCTCTTCTAGGAGTTTTATGGTGTCAGGTCTTAACATTTAGGTCTTTAGACCATTTTGTGTTTATTTTTGTACATGGTGTGAGGAAATGTTCTAATTTCATTGTTTTACATGTAGTTGCCCAGCTTTCCCAACACCACTTGAAGAGACTGTCTTTTCTCCATATTCTTGCCTCCTTTGTTGTAGATTGACTGTAGGTATGTGGGTTCATTTCTGGGCTCTCTATTCTGTTCCATTGATCTATGTGTCTGCTTTTGTGCCAATAACATAGGAGTGGTGAGAGAGAAATCATTGTCTTGTTCTTGACTTTAGAAGGAAGGCTTTCAGCTTTTCACCATTATGTTGGCTGTGGATTTGTCTTAAATGGCCTTTGTTATGTTGAGATATGTTCCCCCTAAACCCACTTTGATGAGAGTTTTTATCGTGGATGGATGTGGAATTTTGTCAAATGCTTTTTCTGTATCTATTGAATGATTATGTGTTTTTTGTCTTTGCTTTTGTTAATGTGGTGTATCACATTGATTGATTTGTGTATGTTGAACCATCCTTGTGACCCTGAAATGAATTCAGCTTGATCATGGTGAATGATCCTTTTTATGTACTGTTGGATTCAGTTTGCTAAGATTTTTTTGAAGATTTTTGCATCTATATTCATCAAAGGTATTGGCCCAAAATTTCCTTTTTTGGTAGTGTCTTTGTCTTGTTTTGGTATCAGGGTAATGGTGGCCTCCATAAAATGAATTTGGGAGTGTTCCCACTTAAATTTGGGGGAATAATTTGTGAAGGATAGGTATAAGTTCTTTATATGTTTGGTAGAATTTCCCCAGTGAAGCTGTCTGGTCCTGGACTTTTGTTTGCTGTTTTTTTGTTTTTTTTTTTTTTAATTACAGATTTTAAGTATTTCACTTCTAGTAATTGGTCTGTTCAAATTATCTGTTTCTTCTTCTTCTTTTTTTTTTTTTTTTTTTTGTTTGTGGTACGCGGGCCTCTCACTGTTGTGGCCTTCTCCCCTTGTGGAGCACAGGCTCCGGACACGCAGGCTCAGCGACCATGGTTCACAGGCCTAGCCGCTCCGCAGCATGTGGGATCTTCCCGGACCAGAGCACGAACCCATGTCCCCTGCATCGGCAGGCGGACTCTCAACCACTGCGCAACCAGGGAAGCTCATCCCTTTATCATTATGTACATGATCCCTTCTTTGTCTTTCTATATGGCCTTTGTTTTAAAGTCAATTTTGTCTCATGTGGGTATTGCTTTCCTTGCTTTCTTATTGTTCCCATTTGCATGAAATATCTTTTTCCATCCTCCAACTTTCAGTCTGTGTGTGTATTTTGCCCTGAACTGAGTCTCCTGTAGGTGATATATTGTAGGTTCTTGGGGTTTTTTGATCCAATCAGCCACTCTATGTCTTTTGATTGGAGCATTTAGACCATCGACACTTAAAGTAATTATTGATAGGTATGTACTTCTTGCCATTTTAATTCTTGTTTTCCCATTGTTTTTGTAGTTTTTTGTTCTTCTCTTTGTTTTTCCTTTTGTGTTTCAATGATTTTCTTTCGTAATATGCTTGAGTTCCTTTCTTTTTGGTTTTTGTGAATTTTTTGTATGTTTTTGATTTGCAGTTACCATGGAGTTCAAGTATGTTGACCCATAACTATATCTACTTGCTTTAAACTGATAGTCATTCAAGTTCAAACACATTCTAAAAGATCTACTTTTTTATACTCCACTCCCCACATTTTGTAATTTTGATGTCCTATTTTACACCTTCATGCTGATCTTTTTAATGTTTATTGTAGTTATAATTGCTTTTACAATTTTTGATTGTTTTTTAAACTATGTACTGACTGATTTAAGTGATCTTCAATCCTTTTATACATCTGCCTTTCCTATTGTGATTTTCTCTTTCATACAGATTCTTGCTTCTTTTCTACTTAGAAAAGATCCTTCAGTGTTTCTTTTAGGGTAAGTATAGTATAGCTGAATTCTTTTTTGCTTGTCTGAGAAATTTTTTCTCTCTCCCTTTATTCTAAATGATAATCTTGCTGGGTTATCTATTGTGGTCTTCAAAGGCTGTTTTTATGTGGGAGCATCCCTGTGTAGACTGTGTTCATCCAATGTCTTTGGTGCAAGGGCTGGTTTTGATATGGACACCAGCCACATATTTTCTCAGGGTGTGCTGGCCGCTATCACCTTGATAGGGACTGTGGTTGCCGTTGGAGGGTCTAAACCCTGTGTAGGGTGTGAGGCAGGACTTTCTCTCTGCTCCATGGCTTTTGCCGTGCAAACAGGGGTGTAGTTTACTCCCCAGCTGTTGGAGTAGAAGCCCTGAGGGCTGGGCTCAATCAGGCTCCATTCCCCTCAAGTGCACGCTCTGCCTCCAAAGAGGGGAGCGCTGAAGACATGAGGCCTGTGTGCTCACAGAGGACTGATGTGTTGCTTGTGTAGGTGTTCGAGGCTCTACTCAGACACAGCCCAAGTTCGAGTCTCTTCACCTGTTGTGTTGTCCCAGATCTAGTGCAAGGCTGTGGCATAGAGTGGGTGGAGCCAGAATATTCGCTAGGCTAGGGCTGGAGTTGGGGCATTGTGGCTGCAGGAATTGACATTGCTGTCCTGCTGCTAGAGATCTGGCCTGCCTCTGTGACAGTCTTCTTCCAGGATTTGTCTGCCCCAGATCCAGTGCCAAAGTGTGGTATGACGTGGGTGGGCTGTTTGCTTAGCTGGGAAAAGGGGCGGGGGCAGGGACCTAGTATGCTGGTTCCTAGCACTGCTTGAGTAAGTGCTGACAATGGCTATTGCCTCCCCACCCGGACCACACTCCAGGCCCCTCAGGGCTGTCTCTGTGTAGCTAGTCCAAGTCTTTTCCCAGGGCCCAGTTGGCTCAGATTTTACACCTAGTTGTGGTGTGGAGTGAGTGGGGCCAGGGTGTTTGCCCCACTTGGACTGGGGAGTGTGGCAAGGCAGCAGCCGCCAATGTAAAACTCGCTCTGCCCTGATTGTTAGCAAGCCAGCACCTGTGCCCTCTTTGTGGTTAGAGTCTAGGCTTCTCCAACCCTTCTGTCTGTCCCAGTTATTCTCCCAGCAGCCAAAGGGGTTTGCCTCCTTTGTCTAGGACCCCAGGACTGGGACGTCCTGCTCTCAGGGTGAGGTTCCACCTGTGTGGACCCTCTCTTCCTTTCAGGGGTGGAAGTCCCAACCTTATGCCTTTTTCCTGTCCTACCTGGTTACATGGAAATATTTCTTGCAGCTTTGGTTGTATAAGAGTTCTTCTGCCAGTTTCCAGTTAGTTCTCCATGAGACTTGTTTCATGTGAAGATGTATTTTTGATGTATTTGTGGGGGGAGGTGAGCTCCACATCCTCCTACTCCACCGTCTTGATCTCATTCTGATGCTTTCTTAACATGATAAATTGTATGTACCTTAATTCTAAAATCAGCATCTTACTTAAGGGAGAAACACCAAAGACATTTCCACTAAGTTCAGGAATAAGGTAAGGAAGATCGTTATTTTCATTACTGTTAACATTGGCTAACACCAAAGGCATCAGCCTATGCAATTAGACAAGAGAAATCCATTGGAGGTATGAAAATTGGGAAAACAGTAAAACTATCTTTATTTGCAGATAATATGATATTATTCCTGAAAAACTCTAGATAATAAACAATAAAACCAACTCATTTAGTAAAAGAATTAAGTAAGATAGCAGCATAAAAAATTAACAGGAAGATATGAGAAATCCAAGAAGAGATGGTAAGAATGAAACTGAAACACTAGACTTTTTAGTCTCCAGCAAGATGGCACATACTTGGCATGTTTGGCACCAGTCCTTAATAAATCTGAAGTTGTCCTCAGAAATCTTTTCAAAATAGTTTTCCCTGTAACAATCATGAAGTGAAGGAAGTTAGCATTGGAGAATAAACTTATTTTCTATCTTAAAAAAATTAAGGGGAATTCCCTGGCAGTCTGGTGGTTAGAACTCTGTGCATCCACCACAGGGGAAATGGGTTTGATCCCTGGTCAGGAAAGTAAGATCCCATATGCTGCATGGCTTGTCCCCCCCAACCCAAAAAAAAAGAAAGAAAAAAATTAACAGGCATAGATGAATAGCTATCAGGTACATAAACAATAATCAGTTAGCAGATATGATGGTAGAGAAAAAAACCCATTTATAATAGTAACAAAGAAAATGACACTTAGGAATAAACTTAGTAAGAAATATACAAAGTCTATATGAGGAAAACTTGAGAACTCTCCTGAAGCATATAAAAGTAGACATAAGCAAATGGAAAGATATCCCTTACTTTCAGATAGGCTGATTCAACACAATAAAATGTCAGGAATTCCCTGGCGGTCCAGTGGTTAGGACTCTGCACTTTCACTGCTGATGGCCTGGGTTCAATTCCTGGTTGGGGAACTAAGATCCCACAAGCCACGTGGCATGGCCTAAACAAAACAAACAAGCACAGTAAAATGTCAGTTCTCCTTAAGTTAGTTTATAAATTTAATAGTGATCCCCCCAAATGTCAACAGGTTGGTACTAACTTCATATGGGAAAATAAACATGCAAAAACAGACTGAAAAACACTAAAACAGGAAAGGTAAACAGGAAAGGTATGAGGAGGCACTAGCTCTGTCAGTAATTAAAACATAGTCTAAAACCTCTCTAATTAATATAGTGCTGGATTACTTTTGCAGAAAATAAGTGATTTTTTAACAGCTTGGTACTTTATTATTTTTTGATTGACATAATTGACATACAGCATTGTATAATTTAAAGGTGTACATGTTGGTTTGCTGTATTTATATATTGCAATATGATTACTATAGTAGCATTAGCTAACACTTTTATCATGTCTCATATTTGTTATTTCTTTTGTGTGTTGAGGATAGTTAAGATTTAGTATCTTAGCAACTTTGAAGTTCATAATACAGTATTGTTGACTGTAATCACTATGTCCTGTATTAGATCTCCAGAACTTATTTATCTGTTCACCATAAATTTGTACCCTTAAACAACATCTCCCTAATTCCCCCAGCCCCTGCTAGCCACTATTCTATTCCCTGTTTTTACAAGTTCTGTTTTTTAAGATTCCACATATAACTGAGATCTTACAGTATTTGTCTTTCACTGTCTGACTTATTTCACTCAGCATAATGCCATCAAGGTCCATCCATTTTGTTCCAAACGGTAGGATTTCCTTCTTTCTCATGGCTGAATAATGTTCCATTGTATATCTATACCACATCTTTATCTATTCATTTGTTGACAGACATTTAGACTATTTCCATGTTTTGACTACTGTGAATAATGCTGTAGAAAACATGGGTGTATAGATATCCCTTCAAGATACTGATTTCAATTCCTTCAGATATATACCCAGGAGTGGGATTGCTGGACCATTTGGTAGTTCAATTTTTAACTTCTTGAGGAACCTCCATACTGTTATCCATAATGGTTGTACCAACTTACATGCCCACCAACAGTGTATAAATGTTCCCTTTTCTCCATGTCCTCACCAACTTTTGTTATCTCTGGTCTTTTTGATAAAAGGCTTCCTAACAGGTGTGAGGAGATACCTCATTGATTTGATTTGATGATTATTAGTGATGCTGATAATTAATCCCTGATGATTAGTGATGCTGAGCACCTTTTCATATACCTATTGGCCATTTGTATGTCCTCTTTGAAAAAATGTCTATTCAGATCCTTTGCCCATTTAAAAAATGGATTGTTTTCTTTTTTTGCTATTGAGCTGTATGAGTTCTTTACATATAGTTCTATATATATATATATAATATATATAGTATAGTTCTAATATTTTGGATATTAGTCCCTTATGAGATATATGATTTGCAAATATTTTCTCCCATTCTGTAGGTTTTTTCAATTTACTGATTGTTTCCTTTGCTGTGCAGAAACTCTTTAATGTAGTCTCACCTGTTTATTTTAGTTTTTGTTGCCTGTGCTGTTGGTGACTTATCCAAGAAATCAGCAATGAGTAATTTTTAAAATCAATAAGGTATGTAATTCTTTGACTTATTTTGTATGTGTCTTTCCTAGTGACATTCCTGTGATTTCAAAATATGGGTTTGAGAACCTGACAAGATAGCTTTAGCTTATGTAGTTTATTTGCTTGAGCAAATCATTTCTGAATTTTAGTTGTGATAGATAAACCAGAATTTTATGTGAAATGTCGTAGCATCTGGAGATGTTGAAGTACCACATATAGATGAAATGAATGCAGAGCAACTCCAGTAGATTATTGAGGTAGTCACAGTTTTACCTGTGTGTGCCAAGCATAATTCTTTAAAAGAACAGGCAAAAATCATGTTATCAAAATTTCCAGCTGCCTTGGTAGCCATGTGCAAGTCCTTGTATTAAGTCATTTGTACTATTCTTTGAAAATATCAAAGCACTTAAAAACCATAGCCCGCCCATGAGTGACAGTAGGGCACTCACAATATTGGGAGAATTTAGCAAGTCAAGTTGTAAAGAAGACATAAAAGACATTGGCAAACAGGACTGGTTAAGTCTACGAGTTTTCTTTTGAAACCTTTTGTAATCAAAATGAAGAATAAAAAATTGTTATTAAGGCAGTGTGTGTGTATGTATGTGTATTCTTTTTTATTTTATTTTCTAACATTTCTCTCTTTCTAATATGTATATATATATATATGTTAGATATGCTGTTATTTGAAAGAATGACTAGTTTGCACTAAAGAACTCTGTCACTGCATTGAATGAGTCTTTCAGTGGTCACTACTTTCCAACCGTTTTCCTCCAATTATTTTTAAATGTTTTCTTTTTTTTTGGTCACGCGGCTACCATGGATTGAACCTGGGTCCCCTGCAGTGGAAACGCAGAATCCTAACCACTGGACCACCAGGGAATTTCCTTAAAATGGTTTTTTAATAATGAAATGTTTGAGGGAATTTCCTGGCATTCTAGTGGTTAGGACTCCGAGCTTTCACTGCTAAGGGTGTGGGTACGATCCCTGGTTGGGGAACTAAGATCCCGCAAGCCACAGGTTGTGACCAAAAATTTTTTTTTAAATGAAATATTTGATAGATTTAAGTTGGAAATTGCTATTTTAATTTTGTAAAAACAATTTACTAAATATGAAATTTTATATACACTTTCATCTAAAGTGAAATGAAAATGAATCAGAGAAGAAATATTGGTTTAAGTGATAGTTATTGTTAACATCTTTTAAAGAAGTATATACATTTTTTTCTGAAAAAGAATTGAAGAAAATAAGACCAAAACCTGTTAGAAATACGAGCAAAACACACAAAAAGACAATTCCCCAAAAATATTAACATGCCCTTAAACATACGAAAAGATATTCAACCTTACTCATAATAACAGAAAATGCAAAGTAAACCTACTCTGAGATACCATTTCTCACCCATCAGACTGGTAAAAATTAAAACTCATGACACGTTTCTGTTGGTGAGGCTGTAGGGGAACAGACATCCTTATACACTGCTGACGGAAATGCAAATTGGTACAGCCCTACAGAGGGGAATTTGGCAATATCTATCAAACCTGCATATGCATTTATCTCTTGACCCATTTATCTCACTTACAGAAGATATGCCTCAAACAATACAAAGATACTTATGGACTAGTTTATTCATTGCAGGATTGTTTGTAATTGCAAAATATTGAAAGCACCATAAATGCCATACAGGAAAGTGATTGAATAAATTATGGTACATCCACAAACACGAGTACTATGCTACTGTAAGAAAGAATGTATATGAACAGATACAGAGTAATTTCCAGAATATACTGTTAAGTGGAAAAAGCAAAGTGCAAAAGAGTATCTACAGTATACTACCTTTTGTGTAAGAAAGAGTGAAAACAAGAAAATATGCATGCATCTGTTTATTTGTGTGGAAGAAGCATAGCATGGAAGGAACAGAAATAAATGAGACTGGTGACCGACACTGGGTGGGTAGGATGGGGTGGGGATGTGGGGGAAAGAATGTGGGGATGGAAGTAGGGTACAGAGAATGGGAAAGGGGAGAGATGCTTTGCTGAGTGGGCCTGTTAGTACAGTTCTGAGTTTTGGAATCATCCTAATGTTTTATACACTAAAAACAGAAATAAACAAACAAAAACCCAAAAATACGGGAAACCTACAATGGAATACAAAGAAACAAATGAAATTAAATGCATTTTAAATGAAAAACATAACCACACTGAAGAAGAAAAATAGAGCTAATTCAGATGGCTTTTGAACACAGAATTATATGTACAAACTCTCCAGTCAAAGAAAAACAGAAATATGGAGTTCTGTTTAATATCGAGATCTGGTTTGGTTTTTTGCAATGGTATGGGCTAGAGTTTTTGAAACTTCTCTTTCTGTGTATTCCAGGATTGAATATATAAGCCAGGTTTCTCACTGTTGGAGAAGGAAGTTACAAATGTGAAAAGAAGATAGGCTAGAATGAACCCTGTGTTATTGGATTAAAGTTGGAAGTGTTCATATGAATTCACGGTTTGGACATGTGTGTGTATGTGTATATGTATATACATATTTCTTAGCTTGGTCCACTAAGAGTGTCTAAAAACAGTAACACCTTAGTAGCAAGGAGCTCCTCTAGTGTTTAGATCTGGCTTTAGATCCACACTAAGAGAAACCAACACTTGAAGGCTGGGGTTGGGAAAACACACATGAACTTGGGCAATCTTTTTGTGGCAGAAATTAAGAAAGTACTTAAGGAAGGACGGTGACATGTCAAAAGGACACAGGAGCTAGATTAAAGTGGCTCCCTCTGGCCAGATATGGGACATTTCAAGCATCAAAATAAGTGAGAATATGGATTAGAATGCATTGAGTAAAACAGGAATCCATGAGTTGATACAGTTATACGTAAATAAATAAACAAAGGAGAAGGAGAAACTATTCCTTTCAGTAGAATGCCAACTAATAAATGTAGAAGGATGATTTAATTAAGAATTACTATCTGGCAACCATAATAGTACTAATTGATTCAGGCAAGAATCCTCAAAAGATGCTAAAACTAATGGGTAAACTCAACATAGTCTCAAAGATTCTCCCCACAAAGTACTGATTGATCGTGGAAGGAAAAACTGTAACTTTAACCTCCAAGTATTTTGGAATTCTCCAGCTATCTTTCTGTTATTGATTTCTAGTTTAAATCCATTGTTGTCTGAGAGCAGACATTGTATGATCTCTAGTCTCTTACATTTGTTAGGGTGTGTTTTATGGCCCAGAATGTAGTCTGTCTTGTTCCATGTGAGCTTATGAAAAATGTGTTTTGTGTTATTGTTGGATGAAATAGTCTATAGACGTCAATTACATGCAGTTGATTGATGGTGCTATAGAGTTCACCTATGTCCTTACTGATTTGCCTGATGGATCTGTCCATTTCTAATGGAGGAGTATTGAAGTCTCCAACTATAAAAGTGGATTCATTTATTTCAAACATTGTAGTTCTATCAGCTTTGACTCACATTTTTCTTTTTTTTTGCGGTACGCGGGCCTCTCACTGTTGTGGCCTCTCCCGCTGCGGAGCACAGGCTCCAGACGCGCAGGCTCAGCGGCCATGGCTCATGGGCCCAGCCGCTCCGCGGCATGTGGGATCTTCCCGGACCGGGGCACGAAACCATGTCCCCTGCATTAGCAGGCGGACTCTCAACCACTGCGCCACCAGGGAAGCCCCTGACTCACATATTTTGATGCTCTGTTGTTAGGTGCATACACAAGAAGGACTGTTACGTCTTCATGGAGAACTGACCCTTTTATCGTTATGTAATGCCCCTCTTTATGCCTGATAATTTTCCTTGCTTGGAGGTTTGCTATGTCTTAAATTAATACAACTACTCCAGCTTCCTTTTGATTAGTGTTAGCATGGTGTATCTTCCTCTACACCTTTACTTTTAATCTATATGTGTCTTTATATTTAGAGTGGGTTTCTTAATCCCATCCATTTGGGAAAATCAAGTTGGAGTATGGAACATAACTTCTGATCTCCTTAAAGTGTCTTCATACTCCTTCTCTCTTGCTAAAATGAAAGTATTTTATACCAAGAAAAATTAAAGTGGGTTTCTTGTAGAAACATATAATTATGTTCTTTTATCTATGCTGACAATCTCTATCTCTTAATTGGTGTATTTAGACCATTGAAATTTAAAATGATTATTGATATAGTTGGATTAATATTTACCATATTTATTACTATTTTCTATTTGTTGCCCTTGTTCTTTGTTCCTGTTTTTGCCTTCTCCTCTTTTTCTGCCTTTTGTGGTTTTATTGAGCATTTAATGATTTCATTTTCTCTTTCTTAGCATATCAATAAAAATATTTTTAGCATATCAATAAAATTATATTTTTTATCTTTATAGTGAAGAAATTTGTGGTGAAAGTTAATATCATCAGTAAAAGGACACCAGATATCATACATCTTCTGATACAATGCACTGAGAAGGGCACATCACTTACCCTGTTTTCCTGCCAAAAAATGCATAACCTTAATTAGTCATGAGGAAACATCATAACAAACCCAAATTAAAAGACATTTCAAAATGTACTCTTCAAAAATGTCAAGATCATAAAGGACAAGGAACGACTGAGGAATTGTTCCAGAATAAAGAATTGAGACATGACAACTGAATGTAACTCATGGTCCTAGATTTTCTGTGCTTATAATGAATGTTATTAGTATAATTGGCAAAGAATAATGCTTATAATGAATGTTATTAGTATAATTGGCAAAGAATAAAGCCATTTAGTATTGTATCAGTATTAATTTCCTGATTATGATACTTATATTGCAGTTATAAAATGAATGAACTACAACACCACAAATGAATCTTGTCCCCTGAGTGCATGAAGCAAGATACAAATGATATCATTTGTATAAAGTTCAAAAAAACAAGCCAAAATAACTATATTGTTTAGAGACATATATATGTGATAAAACTACAAAGAAAAATAAACATGTAATTAACATAAAGTTCAGGCTCATAGTTACCTCTAGGGATAGAAAGGGGCATGTGATCTGGAGGGAAGTCTTGTATGGGTGAGAGGCTGCCTTTGGGGTGCTAGCTAAGTTCTATTTTTTGATCTGGGTGGTGGTTAAATGAATGTTCACATTAGAATTAGTCATTGTACATCAAAAAGACAACAAATAAGAGAAAAGGGAACCCTCATGCACTGTTTGTGGGAAAGTAAATTGGTGGTTGCCCTAGGGAAAACAGTATGGAGGTTCCTCAAAAAATTAAGAATAGAATTACCATATGATCCAGCAATTCCACTTCTGAGTATTTACCCAAAGAAAACAAAAACACTAATTCAAAAAGATACCTACAGGGCTTCCCTGGTGGCGCAGTGGTTGAGAGTCCGCCTGCCGATGCAGGGGACACGGGTTTGTACCCCGGTCCGGGAAGATCCCACGTGCCGCGGAGCGGCTGGGCCCGTGAACCATGGTCACTGAGCCTGCGCGTCCGGAGCCTGTGCTCCGCAACGGAAGAGGCCACAACAGTGAGAGGCCCGCGTACCGCAAAAAACAAACAAAAAAAGATACATACAAACCAATGTTCATTGCACCATTATTTACAATAGCCAAGATGTGGAAGCAACCTAAGTGCCCATCAATAGATGAATGGCTAAAGAAGATGTGGTGTATATATATATATATATATATATATATATATATATATATATATATATATATACAATGGAATATTAGCCATAAAAAATGAAATCTTGCCATTTGTGACAACATGGATGTATCTAGAGGGTATTATGCTAAGTGAAATAAGTCAGACAGAGAAGGAGAAATAACACATGATCTCACTTATATGTGGAATCTAAAAAACAAGCAAACAAAACAAAACGAAAGCAGACTCATAGATACAAAGAACAAATGGCTGGTTGCCAGAGGGGAGGGGTGGAGTGGGGGAGAAATAGATGAAGGGGATTAAGAAATACAAACCTTCAGTTAGAAGATAAATAAGCCACAGGGATGTAATAAACAGCATAAGGAATATGGTCAATAATATTGTAATAACTTTGTATGGGGACAGATGGTAACTAGACTTATCCTGGTGACCATTTAATAATGTACAAAAATGTCAAATCACTATGTAGTACATCTGAAACAAATATAATATTGTATGTCAACAATATCTCTATTTTAAAACATGCTGAAAGACTACAAAAATACATTTTGATTACAAAAAAGAATTAGTTGTACTTTACATTTATATTTTATGCACTTTAACATGTGTTATATTTCACAATGAAAGAGTTCTTAAAATAAATAGTGCTTTTATAAGGGATTTAAAAAACCCCACAAAGCACAATGTCAAATTTTCATGACAGCAGTCTCCGGTGTCCTTTTCTGAATTTGGCAGACAGGATTGCCAGAGGAAAGGCATTGATAGGGGGTGGGGGGACAAAAGCAGTAGTGTGACCTGGCAAAGGTAAAGGGCCATGGCATCAGCTAGAGCAGCGGTCCACAACATTTTGGCACCAGGGACTGGTTTCGTGGAAGACAATTTTTCCATGGACGGGGGTGGGAGTGGGGGTGGTTCACGCAGTAATGCGAGCGATGGGGAGCGGCAGATGAATCTTCACTCACTCATCCGCCTCTCACCTCCTGCAGTGCGGCTGGTGGAGGGGGGGAGCAGTTGCGGACCCCTGAGCTAGAGCACTTAAACTTTAGTGTGCTCACAGACCCCTGGGCATCTTGCTAAAATGCAGACCTGAATCCGTAGGTCTGGGGATTCTGCATTTCTTAGTTATATATTTATTTATTTTTGGCTGCGTTGGATCTTGGTGCTGTGCATGGGCTTTCTCTAGTTATGGTGAGCAGTGGCTACTCTTCGTTACGGTGCGCGGGCTTCTCACTGCAATGGCTTCTCTTGTTGTGGAGCACGGGCTGTAGGCGCACAGGCTTCTGTAGTTGTGGCACATGGGCTCAGTAGTTGTGGCGCACAGGCTTAGTTGCTCCGCGGCATGTGGGATCTTACCCGGGCTCGAACCCTTGTCTGCTGCATTGGCAGGCGGATTCTTAACCACCGTGCCACCAGGGAAGTCCGTGGGATTCTGCATTTCTAAGAAGCTCCCGGGTAACACCCATGCTGCTGGGTTCACAAACCACTTTCTGAGTAGCATTTCTACATGGAAAGTCAGTATAAGATTTTTAAAGAACAGTACATTTTTGGGGTGGGGGCAGAGCAGGTGGCTACAGCAAAAGGTAAGGCATATACAGAGCATAAAGGACCATAGAAAATTTTACTCCTCCAGAGGTGAAAAATTCCTGTTTTTCCACAATGGTCTACAATTATGCATCACACCAAGTAGAATAAGGAATAAATATAAGATTCATGAGCAGCAAAGGAATAAGCTGGAACAAGAGCAATAAGTTCATCCTCTTGTGTGCAGTATGTGAAAAGCAGAGGGACCCTCTTTACATCCTCCTGCTGAAACCGGAACTTCCTGAGGGGAACTTTCCTTGAGAATCTCACGAACCTGTTGGTATTTTAGGAGGGGTTAACATAGAGTGGTGTTAGCTTTAATAACTGCAAAGCCATCATGAGCTTCTCTCTTTGTTGGCATTGGAGGTAGGCTGGATTTAACAATGGCAATAATCATATGACCAGAAGAAGTGACATTTCATATCCGCTTTGCTGGGTGCTGGTGAATATCACTCTTTGTTTTCACAGGATGTGAAAGAGCTGCTGTAGGAGGAAGGCTCCATCGGTGCTAACCAAACAGAAGTCAGATGGCAGATTGACTGCCACTGGTGAGTTCCATCCCACATCCAGGGAAGACGCGATTCTAATCTTACACAAATGTTTCCAGAGAACTAATGAAGAGGGAACACTTTCCATGTGATTTTATGAGGCCATCGTAACCTCGATGCCAAAACCTGACAAGGACACTTTCCAATTTTAGTATACGTGCTGCTGAAGCGAGCATGACAAGGACACTTTGAGGAAGGAAGACGATAGGCTGGCCAAGCTCACCCCTAAATATAAATACAAAAATCTTAAACATAGCATTAGCACACTATGTCATTGATCTCAATTATTGGTTGCCCCATCCTATGGGAGAATTATACTTCTAATTCTCTATGGGCATCAGGCGTGGTCAAAGGACTTGCTTAAGCCAATAAAATGTGAGCAAAAGTGACCCACGCCCTTTTCAAGCAGAAGCTTTAGGAGCCATTGTGTGGTTCTACCATGGATCCTTCTGTGATACGAGTAGGGTGTCCAAGATAAGGACCGCTCTACCCTTTTGGGTTCCAGAATGAAGAAAATGTGAATACCGCAGCCAAACTTTAACCTGAGCGTGAAACAAACCCTGTTGCTCCAAACCACTAAGATCTGCGCATTGTTACCGCAGAAATGGCGAAAGTGTAAGAGGATCAGCTGCTTAGCCTGGCGGTCATTGGTCTGGTTGATGATGTCATTGATGGGCCATTTGCTGCTTCTGGGTAATATAAACAAAAGAACTATGCACAGATATAAATAGCAGTCTAAAAAGCCTGGCAAATCTTTGTTCACATATGCGCAGTCTCAGATGACACAAGCAAAGACAGGGAAAAGGAAGTAGGGATCGATATTGACGTGACAAAGTAGGAAACCAAATTATGACATTAATGGACACTCCAGGCCATAAGGATTTCACCCCAGATATAATTAGAGGAGCTGTCCAGGCTGAGGTAGCTGAGATGTGGATACTGGCAGGAAAGGAGTTTGAAAATGGATCATGACCTCCCAATTCATCCCTTAAAGAAACACAGATCCATCTACCCCAAAGAATCTGTTCAAGCTTGCACTCAGCAAAGGGCTCAACTCATCTTTAGTAATGAAACTCCTACCCCTAATGGATTTCCTGTGCTGTTATACTGTTAAGCTGTAAGTGCAGCTGTCATTATTTAAAGATTGAGTAGTGTCTTTAAAAAAAAATACTGATGATGCCACAAAGGAAAAAGAAAACTGATTTGTTAACTAATAGCCAGATGCTACAGATATAGACTCTATGTTTTTTGTTTTGTTTTTATTTTTAATTAGGGTAAAACATAACATAAAATTTACCATCTTCATTTTTTTTTTTTTTTTTTTTTTGTGGTACGCGGGCTTCTCACTGTTGTGGCCTCTCCCATTGAGGAGCACAGGCTCCGGATGTGCAGGCTCAGCGGCCATGGCCCATGGACCCAGCCGCTCCATGACATGTGGGATCCTCCTGGACCGGGGCACGAACCCGCGTCCCCTGCATCAGCAGGCGGACTCTCAACCACTGCGCCACCAGGGAAGCCCCATCTTCATTATTTTTAAGTGTACAGTTCAGTAGTGTTAAGTATATTCACATTGTTGTGCAACCAGAACGTTTTCATCTTGCAAAACTGAAACTCTATACTCATAAAACAACTCCCCATTTCTTCTTCCCACCCAGCCCCTGGCAACCAGCATTCTACTTTCTGTCTCTATGGATTTGACTACTATAGTGCCTCATAGAAGGGAAATCATGCACTCTTTGTCTTTCTGTGACTAGTTTATTTCACTAGAATAATGTCTTCAAGTTTCGCCCATGTTACAGCACATGTCAGACTTTCCTTCCTTTTAAAATTTAGTTTAATATTTTCCCCTTTATTGAGATATAATGGACATATAGCACTGAATAAGTTTAAGGTGTACAGCATAATGACTTGACATACATATACTGTGAAATGATTACCACAATAAGTTAACATCCACTACCTCATATAGTTACCAAAAACATTTTTTTCCTTGTGATGAGAACTTTTAGGATCTAGTTTCTTAGCAACTTTCAAATATGCCATACAACAGCATTAACTATAGTCATCATGTTGTACGTTACATGCCCAGTACTCATTTATCTTATAACTAGAATTTGTACCTTTTGACCACCTTCATTCAATCCCCCCACCCTTTTCCTTCCTTTCTAAGGCTGAACAATAGTCCACGCTATGTATATACCACATTTTATTTATCCCTTCACAGACTCAAAACTTTTGAGGTATACAGTCTTTCAAAAGCTAGAGAGATACAGGCTGTTTCAGTGTCTGTGTAACATCTGGTGGGTGTGGTTGCTGGATATAAGAATGAGAGGTCAGGATTTCTGCCAATTCACCTAAACGCCCAGAAGGTTTAATCTCTGCTTTCAAAAATTCTGTTTACTTAAGCTAAAGAAACAATGTGCACTTGAGATTTTTTTTTAATTAGAGAGGAAAAAAGCTATGATAATTGCTAGAAATTATTAATAACTATTCTTTTAGAAAATTAAAAAGTGGTAACAGATAAAGAAGAGGTTAGATTGCCCTTTCTGCTCAAAAATTGGATTTTCCTATGAAATTTTAGTAAGTGGAATTAAGTTGTTGAGATTTATGGAAACTCTGCCAAATATGTATTAAAAGACATTGCATCAAGGTGAAATAACCTCTGTTTCCAACCAAACTGTAAATGGTTCAGTTTTCTCTTTTGATTTGCAATTTTACTACATACTTTTAAAGGAAACAACTAAAGTGGATTTAATTGTTAAAGCAGTGGAACATTGACCTGTACCCTTTTGTTCAGGTAACTGTAGGAGAAGACTGGCTGGAGGTTTCAGAAAAGAGATTTTGGTGTTGAATGTAAGAGAGTTCCTCCTCTAACATTTAATCTGTTTTTTTTAACAGATTAAAAAAAATTAATCTGAAATTTGTGGAAGCTGTTCCAGTAGTAACCAAGATTTAGAACTTCAGATGTGTAAATCCAACTAATAAAATACCTTTAGTTTGAACATTCAAAATATCAATCAACTTGATTCACCACATTCACAAATCATAAGAGAAAAATCATATGACTGTTTCAATAGACATAGAAAAAGCATTTGGTAACATTTAATATCTATTCCCCAAAACTCCTAACAAACTAAGAATAGAATGACATTTCCTTAGTCTGATAAAAGCTGTTTACAAAAACCCTGGAGCAAGCCACAAAGCTTTCCTTTTGAGATTGGAACAAGACATGAATGCCTGCAATCATCGCTTCTATTCAATGTTGTCCTTGAGGTCATAGCCTGTGATGTATGAAAAGGAAAAAAAATTAAAAGATAAAGGACTGGAAAGGAAGAAACAAAACTGGCATTATTTGCAGATCCTATGATTATATGTATTTAAAAACCTTAAGTAATGTAAAGATAAATAATTAAAACTTAGCACAGTTGCTAGATATAAAACCAACACTAAAAAACCAGTTGTAGGGCTTCCCTGGTGGCGCAGTGGTTGAGAGTCTGCCTGCCGATGCAGGAGACACGGGTTCGTGCCCTGGTCCGGGAAGATCTCACATGCCGCGGAGCGGCTAGGCCCGTGAGCCATGGCCGCTGAGCCTGCGCATCCAGAGCCTGTGCTCCACAACGGGAGAGGCCACAACAGTGAGAGGCCCGCGTACCACACACACACACACACAAAAAATCAATTGTATTTCTAAATACATTCCTGTAAGAAAGCAAAAATTGAAATTAAAAAAAAAATTCACAATTGCATAAAAAAAAAAATGAAGTCCTAGGAACAAGTCTACCAAAATATGTGCAAGACCTCTTCAGGGAAAATGATAAAACTTTAATGAGAGACATTATAGAAGATCTAAATAGATGGAAAGATATGTTTATGTATTGGAAGAGTAACATATTTAGTTTCTTCAAATAGATTTATAGATTCAATGCAATACCAAAGAAAATGCCAGCATGACAATAATGTCATAAAATATTTGTGGGAATGTAAATGGATAAGAATACCGGAGCAGTGAAGAAGAGGCGAAAGTGACCCCTGGACTGACCAAAGCTGGTGCACCACTGCATCCCTGTGTCCAGAGTCTATGTCCCGTCTCAACCAGGCCCAAGAGAAAGTCTGAAGCGGATGCTAGAGATAAAGCCAAGGTGAAGGACAAACCACAGAGAAGATCTGCAAGGTTATCTGCTAAACCTGTTCCTCCAAAGCCAGAGTCCAAGCCTAAAAAGGCCCCTGCAAAGAAGAGAGAGAAGGTACCCAAAGGGAAAAAAGGGAAAGCTGATATTGGTAAGGATGGGAATAACCCTGCAGAAAATGGAGATCCCGGGGCTTCCCTGGCTTCCCTGGTGGCGCAGTGGTTGAGAGTCTGCCTGCCGATGCAGGGGACACTGGTTCGTGCCCCGGTCCGGGAAGATCCCACGTGCTGCGGAGCGGCTGGGCCCGTGAGCCGTGGCTGCTGAGCCTGCGCGTCTGGAGCCTGTGCTCCGCAGCGGGAGAGGCCACAACAGTGAGAGGCCTGCGTACCGCAAAAGAATAAAAAAAAAAAAAGAAAATGGAGATCCCAAAACAGACCAGGCACAGAAAGCTGAAGGTGCTGGAGATACCAAGTAAAGTGAGTGCATTTTTGATAACTGTGTACTTCTGGTGAGTGTACACTTTGAAATACTATTTTTTTAAATCAAGTTTTATAAAAATGCAAAAAAAAAAAAAAGAATTACCAATTACCTCCTGAGAAAAACCAAGAGAGTAGGACCCACACTACTAGGGAGTAGTATTTACTACAAACTATCATAATTAAAATAGTGTGGTATTACCAATGTTCATAGCAGCATTATTTACAATTGCCAAGATATGGAAGCAATCTAAGTCTCCATCAGCAGATGAATGGATAAAGAAGATGTGGTATATATACAATGGAATACTACTCAGCCATAAAAAAGAAATAAATTTTTGCCATTTGCAGCAACATGGATGGACTTGGAGGGCATTATGCTAAGTGAAACAAGTCAGACAGAGAAAGACAAATACTGTATGATATCACTTATATGCAGAATCTAAAAATACAGCAAACTAGTAAATATAACAGAAAAGAGGCAGACTCACAGATGTAGAGGACAAACTGGTGATTACCAATGGGGAGACAGGGAGGGGCAATATAGCGGTGGCAGAGTGGGAGGTACAAATTATTGGGTATAAGATAGGCTACAAGAATGTATTGTACAACACAGGGACTATAGCCAAAATTTTGTAATAACTGTAAATGGGGTGTAACCTTTCAAAATTGTATAAAAAGTAATTTTTAAAAAGATAATGTGGTATTAGTGTAGAAACCGGCCAATGGAAAAGTATGGGTTTGGACAAAGGAAGCCCATACCTACCTGTTATCCAAGAGGACTATCCAGCCCTGGGTACCTCCCCATTTAGACCACTACCTTCCGTGGAAATGTTATTCTCTAAAGTCTGGAGCCAAAGTCTCCTTCAAGAAGTATGGCAAGGGCTGGAATAAATGCCCATAATGAGAGCAGGAAGACTGCCTCAGGCTACAAGCATTTGGGGACATTCTCCTAGGAGATTTTGTAACTTAGTTTATACAAGGAGCACATTCAAATAGAGTCAATATAGAGCCTCCACCATCCATGACTGTACCTCATAAGAACATACCTTTTTCTGATAATTCTCAGTTCATACTGGGAAAAAACACGCACATCTGTACCTGGAGGAGAGCACAATTTCTCAGTTAAATCTGGTCTGACTGTCTCTTAGCTCGATCAATTCAATGACAATGGTTATAAAAAGATGTTGAAATGGACTTTTTCCTGTTATTCTAGAAGGTCCATTAGGACCAAAGCTGAGAACAAGGCAGCATCAGGTGTTCTGATAATTAAGGGCTGGTCACCCGTTTGAGGACTTAAGAGGTAACCCACTGGCTCTGCTATCCCTAACCACCATTCCAAAACCCCCTCTCAAAGAAAGCAGAAAAGAAAGGAGGAAGGATAGAGGGAATGAGGGGGGTTATCAGACATATGAGTCTTTGGCCTAGGGAGAAGAGATATGGCTTTTCTTTTCCCTTCATGCTGGGGATGAGGAGATTTCATGCCCCTCCCCAAGAAAGGGTGGTCCAAGAGAATCACTTATAGGGATATTGGAGGTAATCACACAAGGAGACTGGCATCTCATGCCCATGCTGGACATGAAATGGACTTGGTCTACCTTCTGTGTCTGGTTGAGCAGGAAGAAAGGAAACTGGATAGAGATGGCAGGGTAGCAAGAGAGTACTACCATGGAGCAGCCTGTACTCCCATGATTTGGAGTTTCCTATAGGCCAGTGGCTACTAGCTGAGTTTACACTACACTGCCAGTTACCTACTCAAGAGAACTGGATGAGGAGACCCCACCAACTGGAGGCTATGGAGTGTACTACTCCCATCCTGACTTCGTAAGAATCATCATCTCCAACCTGATGCCACACATTTTATGATTCCATCCTATTCCAATTTCCACTCCCATTCTACCTCCACTCGTATCCCCATCTCTATACCCCTCTCCTCATCTCCATTCCCCCATCCCTACAGATCCATCTTCCCATCTTCATTTTCATTCCCATCCTTCTCCTCCTCTATCCCCCTCTCTATCCTCAGATTCTACCCATCCCCATCCCTATCTGGTCTCCATTCCACCCACATCTCCATCTTCATTTTTATCTTCAGTTTCATCCATCTTTATCACCAGCTCCTGCTTCTTCCAAGGTTCGTTCCTATCCCGTTCCAATACTCATCCTTGGTGAATCTCAATCTTCATTGCTATCTCCATCCTATCTCCAATACACCCCATCCCTATTCTTACATATTTCCTTTCCATCCTCACTTCATCCAAGGTGAAAATTGAGAAAGATTCATGAAGAAGTCTAAAAGTTTGGAGGAATGTTGGGGACTATGAACGTTGATGATCCCTCCATACAAAATTTCCTCCCCAGATTCCAAGTGAGACACTTCAAAAGAAATCACTCACGTTAGATTTCAGATAGAACTTCTCCACTGTTCATGGTGCGTGTAGAGCAGGGCAGGGATTGGGATAGGAAGCTGGAGGGAGTAGAAGGTAGGTAAGGCAGCCTGAGAGAGATACAAAGACAAAGACACAAAGAGAGAAGCTAGGATAAGTCAGAGACCAGAAGAGGCAAAAGACAAAGAAACATATGGAGTAAGAGATTTCAAGTCTGATTTTATCTGAACCTCTTTCCATTCCTTCCCCCTCTTTTCCACAGGTCAGGCTTTGATACAAGGAATTTAGAGAAGGGAGAATTGTGGTCTGCCTTTTCATTCAATCCTTTGTTCAGCATTTTTGTTGTTGTTTTGTTTTGTTTTTTCCCCAAATGAATATGAAAGGAGCTGGAAATGGACAATTATCTGGCTGCAGAGATGATCCTGTTTGGGATGGAAACGGAGAAGTTGGGGGTGGGGTGGAGATGAGAATAGAAGTGGCACTGTAATGATGATGATGAGTTGACGAACATGCGACTAGAGTTTTAAATGATACTGAATGATTAGAAAGCTAATGAGCCTGCCCAAGACATTAAGGCACTGGAAAGGGAAAGGTGACAAAACCTAGTTGAAGGAAGTGATTAGAGGATAATAACGGTTTTATGTTTCTACCCCAACCGAGTTTTAGACCATTCAACAAGCCAGTTACCTGCTGTGTAGAGTCTCTTCCTTTTCCTAAGACTTTGCTATGAGTTCTCCTGACCTTACCTGATAGTGAGCTGGGAGGTTTCAAAAGACAGATAAACCCATACTAAGAAAGCCTGGCTTAGGGATTCTGAAAGGTTTCTTCCCTTATGTTAGAGCTAGGAATTCAGAAGTGGAAGCTCTGTCCAGTTACCTTCTGATAAGATTAGTGGTAGAATCTCAAGGGTTGTTTAAGCAATGTCTTTTCTTGACTCCTGGAATGAATCTTAAGAAGCACTGGACCATTACTTCTGCTAACTCCGCTTCTTCCTTTTTCCTTTTGATTCTTTGTTTTGGTTTCTGGTTATTGGTCAAGTCTGTTTGTGACTTGTCTAACTTGTCTTTTGGGCTATGTCCCTTTCCATAGCTGGTCCATGAAGGGAGGGCACCAGACCACTAGGCCAGGCTGGACTGCATTGGCTGAGAGGGCAGTCTAGGTACACAAGAATTTAACTGGGGTGGTCCAATGGTGGTCCAATGGTTAGGATTCCACGCTCTCACTGCCTGGAGCCCAGGTTCAAATTCATGTTGGGGGAACTAGCTTCAGTGCAGCCAAAAAAAAGAAATTAATTGTGCAGGGATGATGAGTTTTTCCCACGGGTAGCATCAATGGTCAGGAATTTAGTTTTATGATTTGACATTTGGTGATCTCTGCCAGGTGGATAATGAGATCTCTCTGTTGGGTGAGGAGAGATGACAGAGATTTTTTTTGGTTCATTGGTTCTTTTTATTTGTCTGATTGTTTATTTGTGAGATCAAGTCACTTAAAATATTTTGTGCCCAGTGGAAAGGAGAAGAGCCCTTTGAGATCTGGACTGGTGAGTTTTTGTGATTCTGTGTCTACTCTGACTAGTGGCTCAAGTTGTAGAACTGAAGCTGCAAACTCCAGACAGTCTGTAGGCTGATAAATGAGAAAAGCCTTAAATCTCATTATTCCAGCTTGGAATATTTTCCTATCTCCTAAGGGTGTTAACAAATTAGATTATAAAGACTCTCAAATTAAGGGAGATACGTTCTGATTGGTTTATAGAGACTAACAAGAGCTTACATAAATCCAATATTGCCCAAACTCCCCGACCACAAAGAAGCTGAACTTCTAATACTTTAAATGGGTTAAACAAAACAAAACAAAAACCACTTTCTCATAGAAACTACTAGCTTAGAAGCAATTTTATACAGAATCCAAGTTCATGTCATCAAGCAAGCTTTAATCCTTAGTCAGAATCATCTGAAAATTTTGTCTTTGAAAACAAACATGTCATTTTCCAGATTTTACCAGTATAGAGCATAATACAAATATACAGTTTAGTTTATTTGATTTTTTAAGTTTGCTTTTGTTTTCTTATGAAGAGAAAAGTTGATATGAACATTCTGATATACAATATACTCCTCTAACTCTGTTGCTCGATCACATTTATTATAACTTTTACCAAAGTGACTAGGTTCTGCTTCAGAGAGAGGACACTGAGAACTGCCTATCATGAACAAATACTTTATCAAAACGTTTATGTTCCTGGACCCAATTCCGTGTGTGTGCGTGCGTGTGTGTGTGTGTGTGTGTGTGTGTGTGTGTATAGACTTCCCCGCAACAACAAATAATTCTCAGACACCAGGTGGGTGTCCTACAATTCAACTCAATTCTGACACTATCTATCCGGAGGCAGCATCAGATCCCACACGTTAAGGGTTCAGACCCCCACCCACCCCACCCCCCCATCCCCCCCCCACCCCCCACCCCCCGCTCTTCTCTAGGGGTTGTTACCTGTGCTTCTGACAGACTGGCTACAGATTGGAAGTTCTCGCGACCCACGCCTTCTCTGGGTTTGAGTAATTTCCTGGAGAGGCTCACAGAATTCAGAGAAATATTTTATTTACTAGATTACTGGTGTATTACAAAAGGATATAACTCAGAACAGCCAGATGGAAGAGATGTATAGGGCAACGCAAGGGTAAGGGCGCAGAGCTGCCATTTCCTTTCCAGGCACTCCCAGAACCTATCAGAATCTCCATGTAACCCAGAAGCTCTCTGAACCCCATCCTTTTGGGTTTTTATGGACACTTTATTACATAGGCATGATTGGTTAAATCATTGGCCATTGCTCCTCACCCCCTCCCAGAAATCAGAGGGGTGGGACTAAAAGTTCCAACCTTCTAATCACGTGGTTGGTTCCTCTGGTGACCAGCTCCCATCCTTAGGTGATCACAGGCATTCTAAAAGTCACTTCATTAACATAACAAAAGACACCTTTATTACTCTCATCACTTAGGAAATTCCAAGGGTTTTAGGAGCCAGAAACAAGGGGAAGACAAAATATATATTTCTTATTATAAATCACAATTTATAATATTTCTTGTTATAAATCACAAACCAAAAGTTTATAAGAACACATGGAATAATCCCCACTGCTATACACGTCCCTTTTATACCTTCTTAAGGGGCAATTTGACTGACACAAAGATCAACTACTTCATAACATAAAAATAAGAAGCAAAGCTAGGTATAGGCTATACCTCATGACCAATGTTTGAGCATCCTATCTTACTTAGAAATTACCCAGATATTCAAAATTATACTTACCATTTATACTAGATTTTAAAGTTAACCAAGGATCTTGGGAATTATATATATAAGCCGACATATTATAAAACCTAATTAATGTTGCTATCAAAAAGTTTGTCAGGGGCTTCCCTGGTGGCGCAGTGGTTGAGAGTCCGCCTGCCGATGCAGGGGAGACGGGTTCGTGTCCCGGTCCGGGAAGATCCCACATGCCGCGGGGCGGCTGGGCCCGTGAGCCATGGCCGCTGAGCCTGAGCGTCCGGAGCCTGTGCTCCGCAACGGGAGAGGCCGCAACGGTGAGAGGCCCGCGTACCGCAAAAAAAAAAAAAAAAAAAAAAGGTTGTCAGAATTATACTTCAGTTTAATTAAACACATAATTTTATGTTTTTCTAATCTTTTGTTTCAAAACAGCTTTGTTGATACCATACAACTCACACATTTAAGGTGTATGATTCAATGCTTTTGGTATATTTCATTATTAATTTTTAAAAATTGTAGTGAAAGAATACAAAAACACTAATTGAAAAAGATATATGCACCCCTGTGTTCACTAAAGCATTATTTACAATAGCCAAGACATGGAAACAATCTAAGTGTCCATCAACAGATGAATGGATAAAAAATGTGTGGTATGTGTATATATATATATATATATATATATATATACACACACACACACATACATACACAATGGAATACTACTCAGCCACAAAAAGGTTGAAATCTTGCCATTTGTGACAACATGGATGGATCTTGAGTGTATTATGCTAAATGAAGGAAGCCAGACAAAGACAGATACTGTGATTTCACTCATATGTGGAATATAAAAAACAAACAAAAAAACCCAAATAAATGAACAAAACAAACCAAGCAAAAATAAACATGTTGATACAGAGAACAGAGTAGTAGTTTGACCAGGGGATAGGGGTAGGGACAGGCAGGAAGGAGGAATGGGTAAAGTGGATAAACTGTGTAGTGATGGATGAAAACTAAATTTTTGGTTGTGAGCACACTGTAGTATATATAGAAGTAGAAGTATAATGTTGTACACATGAAGCTTATATAATGTTACAAACTAGTATTACCTCAATAAAAAATAAATTTAAAAAATTTCCCTGATATGAACAAAAATGTGGTAAAATATATGTACAGTAAAAATTTCCATTTTAACCATTTTAAAGTGTACAATTCAGTGGCATTAATTTCATTCACAATGTTGTTCAATCATCAGCACTAATTCTTTCCAAAATTTTTCATTGTCCCAAACAAAAACTCTGTAATCACTAAGCAATAACTTCGCATCCAACCCAAGCCCCAGCCCGGTAACCACTAGTCTACTTTCTTCTATATGAATTTGCCTATTTATTTATTTATTTTATTTTTTGGCCATGCCATGCGGCATGCAGGATCTTAGTTCCCTGACCAGGGATCGAATGCAGTCCTCCTGCAGTGGAAGCACAGAGTCTTCACCACTGGACCACCAGGGAAGACCCTGAATTTGCCTATTCTAGATATTTCATATAAGTGGGATCATACAATATTTGTCCTTTTGTGCATGGCTTCTTTGACTTATCATGATGTTTTCAAGGTTTATTCATGTTGTAGCATGTGTCAGAACTTCATTCTTTTTTATGGCTGAATAATATTTCATTGTTTGATAGATCACATTGCTTATCCATTCGTCTGTTGATGGACACTTGGGTTGTTTCCATCTTTTGGCTACTGTGAATAATGCTGCTGTGAACATTGGTGTGCAAGTGCTGCTTTTCTTAATCTTAAACATTATATGGAAGTGACGTTAGCAGGGGTTCAATAAGTATCCATCCTCCTTTTTACCAGTATGAAATTGGAAAAATCTATTCTGCAGTCATACCCATTCCTGGAATATCATATTTGAGAATACATCTCATTCAGTCTGGCAAACCTGATTAAGGAGAGAGGGTTTCAATTCATATATGGAATCAAATCCCGCAAAGCCCTTCCAGGAACCTGAAGTGGCATCTTACCTGTTCTGTGGTATGGCATTGCAGACTTTCAGGTAGTAAGAAAGGTCCTTCCTGGCATGCCAAACCTCAGCAGACTTGGGGAATCTTGAGAAAGGATTCTTTATAGCTGCTGTAGGTGAAACATGGTGGAAATAATTTGGGGGGGTGGTTTCCAAGCCATAGGATTGAAGGGCAGATAATAAAAGTCTTTAAAAATCTAATCCTAGATTCCTTATGAAATCTCTGGACAAAGGTTACTTCTCTGGCCTTAGTAGTTGTTCATCAGCATGTCACTCTAGCTCTGTTGCTTGATATAAATGAATCAGGCCAAACACTGTGAGGCCAGCCTTACTTTGTGATCAGGAATAATCTTTGGAGAATGTTTATGATCACAGTGGGAGACCATTAAGAAAAATTGTATAAAACTGGTAATAAGGCAAAAGGATGACTACATGTCCTCTCTTTTAAAGTTTTTTAAAAAATTTCTTATTTTGAAACAATTTTCAATTTTCAGAAGAATTACAATGACAGTACAGAGTGTTTCCATATACCTGTCACCCAGCATCTCACATCTTATGTAACCATGTACTTTTTTTTTTTTTTTAGTTTTTCAAAGTTATTATTTTATTCATTAAAGCTATAATGGTAAAAAGCCCAGTTAATCCTTAAGCTTTTTTTTTTTCTTTTTTTTGCAGTACATGGGCCTCTCACTGTTGTGGCCTCTCCCGTTGAGGAGCACAGGCTCCGGACGCAGAGGCTCAGCAGCCGTGGCTCACGGGCCTAGCCACCCTGCGGCATGTGGCATCTTCCCGGACCGGGGTGTGAACCCATGTCCCCTGCATCGGCAGGCAGACTCTCAACAACTGTGCCACCACGGGGTTGGTGGTGAAAGCCCTCTCACTGGGTTTTGATTTTCATTTCTCTGACTGTTAGTGATGTGGAGCATCTTTCCATATACCTGTTGGCCATTTGTATGTCTTCTTTAGAAAAATGTCTATTTAGGTCCTCTGCCCGTTTTCCCATTGTGCGTTCTTGGTGCTCTTGTCAAAGATTAATTGATTTATATGTGTGGGTTTATTTCTGGGCTCTTGATTCAATTCCATTAGTCTATGTGTCTATTTTTATGCCAGTACTATACTGTTCTGATGAATATAGCTTTGTAATATAGTTTGAAATCAGAAAGTGTGTCACCTCAAACTTTGGTCTTCTTTCTCAGGATTACTTTGGCTATTTGGGGGGTCTTTTGTGGTTCCATATGAATTTTAGGATCATTTTTTCTATTTATGTGAAAAATGTCACTGGAATTTTAATAGGGATCGCATTGAATCCATAGATGGCTTTAGGTAGTATGAACATTTTAACAATATTAATTCTTCCAATCTATGAACATGAGGTGTCTTTCTCTTTATTCGTGTCTTCAATTTCTTTCATCAGTGTCTTATAGTTTTCATGTACAAATCTTTCACCTCTGTGATTAAATTTATTCTTAAATATCTTATTGTTTTTGGTACTATTGTAAATGGGATTGTTTTTTTCTTCTTCCTTTTTTTTTTTTTTTTTTGGGCCTTGCCATGTTGCTTGTGGGATCTTAGTTCCCCGACCAGGGATTGAACCTGTGCCCTTGGCAGTGAAAGCATGGAGTCCTAACCACTGGACCACCAGGGAATTCCTGGGATTGTTTTCTTAATTTCTCTTTCTGATAGTATGTTGCTAGTGTATAGAGAATCATCTGATTTTTGTATGTCGAGTTTGTATTCTGCAACTTTACTGAATTCTTTTATTCTAACTGTTTTGGTGGTGTCCCTTTTGATTTCTTCCTTGACCCATTGATTGTTAAGAGTGCATTAATTTCCATATATTTGTGAAATTTCCAGTTTTCCTCCTGTTACTGATTTCTAGTTTCATACCATTGTGGTTGGAAAAGATACTTGGTATGATCTCAATCTATTTAACTTTGCTAAGACTTGTTTGTGACTTAATATATGATCTATTCTGGAGAAGGTTCCATGTGTGCTTGAGAAGAATGTATATTCTGTTCTCTTGCATGCAGTGTTCTATATCTGTCTATTAGTTTTTTGTGTTCTAAAGTGTAGTTCAAGTCCAATGTTTCCATATTGATTTTCTGTCTGGTGATCTATCCATTGATGAAAATGGGGAACTGCCTCCTACTATTATTGTATTGTAGCGTATTTCTCCCTTCATATCTGTTAATATTTGCCTAATATATTTAGGTACTCTTATTGGGTGCATTTATTTACAATTGTTTTATCCTCCTGATTAACTGATCATTTTATCATTATATAATGACTTTGTCTCTTGTAACAGTTTTTGTTGTTGTTTTTGGCCACACTGCACAGCTTACAGGATCTTAGTTCCCCAACCAGGATTGAACCCACACCCTCATCAATGAAAGTGTGACATCCTAACCACTGGACTGCCAGGGAATTCCCTCTTGTAAAAGTTTTTGACAGTCTAATTTTATGATATAGTATAGCTACCTTGTTTCTCTTTTGGTTTCCATTTGCATGGAATGTATTTTTTTATCTTTTTACTTTCAGCCTATGTGTGTCCTTAAAGATGAAGTGAGTCTCTTTCAGGCAGCATATACTTGGGTATTGTTTTTTGTTTTTTTTTTTAATCCATTCAGCCACTCTCTGTCTTTTGCTTGGAGAATTTAATACACTTACATTTAAAGTAATTATTGATAGGTAAGGACTTACTATTGCCATGTTGTTAATTGTTTCTGGCTGTTTTATAGTTCCATTTTTCCTTTCTTTCTCTCCTGTTGTCTTCCTTTGTGGTTTGATGATTTTCCATAGTGATATGCCTTGATTCCTTTCTTTTATCTTTTGTGTATCTATTTAGGTTTTTGCTTTGTGGTTACCGTGAGGCTTACATAAAACTTCATATAGTTATATCAGTTTTATTTAAGCTGATAACTGTGATTGCAAAAACCTCTACTCTTTTACTGCTCCCCCTCCACGTTATGGTTTTGATGTCACAATTTACATCTTTTTATATTGTATATTTGTTAAAAATTATTGTAGGTATAGTTATATTGAATACTTCTGTCCTTTAACCTTTATACTAGAGTTAAGTGGTTAACACACCACCACATTACAGAGTAGTATTCTGAATTTGACTATCTATTTACCTTTATCTGTGAGTTTTATACTTTTAGATGTTTTCATGTTATTAATTTGTGTCCTTTCATTCCAGCTTGAAGAACTCCTAGTTCTTAGAACAAGTAGGTCTAATGGTGATGAACTCCCTCAGCTTTTGTTTGTCTGAGAAAGTCATTATCTCCCCTTCATTTCTAAAGGACACATTTGCCAGCTAAAATATTCTTGGTGGGCAGTTTTTTTCTTTTAGCACTTTGTATATATCATTCCACTCTCTTCTTGCTTGCAAAATTTCTGCTGAGAAATTCAGATAGCTTTATGGGGGTTCTCTTGCATGAAATGAGACATTCTTTAAACATTTTTATTGGGGTATAATTGCTTTACAATGTTGTGTTAGTTTCTGCTGTATAACAAAGTGAATCAGCTATATGTATACATATATCCCCATACCCTCCCCGCTTGCATCCTTCCACCCTCCCTATCCCACCCCTTTAGGTGGTCACAAAGCACTGAGCTGATCTCCCTGTGTTATACAGCTGCTTCCCACTAGCTATCTATTTTACATTTGGTAGTGTATATATGTCAATGCTACTCTCTCACTTTGTCCCAGCTTACCCTTCCCCTCCCCGTGTCCTCAAGTCCTTTCTCTACATCTGTGTCTTTATTCCTGTCCTGCCCCTAGGTTGATCAGAACCTTTTTTTTTTTGTTTTTGATTTCATATATATGTGTTAGCATACGGTATTTGTTTTTCTCTTTCTGACTTACTTCACTCTGTGCGACAGACTCTAGGTCCACCCACTTCACTACAAATAACTCAATTTCATTTCTTTTTATGGCCTAGTAATATTCTGCTGTATATATGTGCTACATCTTCTTTATCCATTCAATGAGATGAGTTTTTAAAAAATTTATTTTCTGCTTTCAGAACTGTATCTTTGTTTTTGTTGTTTGACAGTTTTATTATAATGTGTCTCAGTGAAGTCTTCCTTGGGTTGAATCTGTATGGAAACCTATGAGCTTCATGTATTTGGATGTCTATATCTCCTCCCAGATTTGGAAAGTTTTCAGCTCTTATTTCTTTAAATAAGCTTTCAGCCCTTTTCTCTCCCTCTTCTCTTTCTGAGACTCTCATAATGCAAATATTGTTTGCTTGCTAGTGTCTTAAAATTCATGTAGGCTTTCTTCACTGTTTTGCATTTAGTAAGAATGGTCAAGAATGTTCTTTGTTCTCCTCAGATTGGTTAATTTCAAAGGTCCTGTCCTCTACTTTACGGGTTCTTTCTTTTGCTTTATCCAGTCTGCTGTTTATGCTCTCTATTGCATTTTCCACTTCACTCCTTGTATTCCTTAGCTCCAGAATTTCTGTTTGGTTTTTCTTTTTTAATTCCTGTCTCTCTATTGAACTGATTTTGTTCATGTATTGTTTTTCTGATTATATTGAATTGCCTTTTTTTGTGTGTTTTCTTTTAGTTCACTGAACTTCCTTAAAACAGCTATTTTGAATTCCTTATTGGGAAAATTTCAGATTTCCATTTCTTTGGGGTTGGTTACTGAAAAATTATTTTGTTCCTTTGGTGGTGTCATGTTTCCTTGACTTTTCATGTACCTTGAAGCCTTGCATTGCTATCTTCTCATTTGAAGTAGCAATCACTTTTTTCATTCTTTATTGACTGGCTTTAGGAGAGAAATACTTTCTGTCACCCTTGCTAGGGCTTCTGAGGCTCTCTTGGACCTTTCCTAAGGGTATGGTGCTCCACACTTGTTCCCTGCTGTGGCAGAATTAAGATTGCATGCTTTCTCTTGATCTTGCAAAGCCAGACCAAGTGCTGACAGCCTCCCTTTTTCTTTCCCTGTAAGGGTACTGAATGCTCAAGTCTATGATTTCTCCCAGGCCTGCAGAGTTGGGCTGGTTTTTCCTGTGTGCTCACTAACCATCTGCAAAAACTCACTCTTGCCACCACTGCGAGCACAGAAAGCCAGTCATGCGGTGGGGGTGTGTGTGGGTGAGGCATGTGGAGTGCTAGGGGAGCTGTGAGCCAGTTGGGGGGATTTGCAGGTGAGGCATCTCCAGTGGCTCATGGGCAGCCTTCCTGATGGAGTTTGTGACACAGTTAGTAGTATCTAATTTGGCAAGAAAAGCAGTCAGTCCATCAAATCATAGGAAAGGTAATTCTGCAAGCTGTATGCTACTTAATGTCTCCAGAACTTTTCTCTGCCAGGAGGATCCTTCCCGCTCGTCATTAGAGCATCCGCAAGCTGACTAGCTCCTACCTGTCTTGCACCTCCTATAAGGTAGACTTCCCTGATACTCAGGCTGGGTTAGGTGCCTCCTCTGTGCTCCCACTGCCTTGGGTTACCCACATCTTGGCACAAATAGCTAATTGCTTTTGTTGTTGATCATGTGGTTAGGTTTTACTTGCTTAAGAGTCTTCCTTTTCTTCCTTCCTCCCTCCCACTCTGAGGCCCACATATACATACCCCGTTCTGTGTTTACTTCTCTCTCCTCTATGTTCCTTTGATGCCCTCTTTGTGCTCTATCTGCTGCTCCCCATCTTCCTGTTGTGCAGCACACCTCAGTATTCCGGATGGGGCAACAAAGAAGCGGGAGTCTTTGGCAGTGGAATGCACAACTGGGGATGCTGGGCACTCATTCACAAGCTCATTTTCCCCCATGGGAGAAATCATGGGCCAAATCAGTCTCCCTTGGCACTGAGCTGTGCCTTCTTGGGGGAGGGGTGATTCAGGTAAAGTGAAATTGTTCCTCTTGCGTTCTTTAATTTGTCTGATCTCAAAATTGCCTAAATTGGTGCTCTTTGGGAGGAAGATGGTAGAAAGCTCTTATTCTGCCATGGCGATGACATCACTCTCTTGAATCCTTTCAATGTTGTAGTGGAGTATGGTCCAATAGGCTCATTTATTATTTGATTCTCTAGGGTGGGTACCTTTGTTTGATTTGCTATTGCTACTAATTAGGGCTTAGATTCTCTGAAGCTACATGTTGACTTGGAGATTTTTGCCTAGTAAAGATCTAAATGATATCTATCCAGTAGAGAAGATAACTCCAAAGTTTATAGTTTTACTGCCTTGTAGTACATTAACTAGTTTCATTTTGTCTTAGTCAGTTCAGGCTGCTATAACAAAGTGCCATAGACTGGGTGACTTATGAACAATAAAAATTTATTTTTCACAGTTTTGAAGGTTGGAAGTCCAAGATGCGGATGCCAGCATGGTCAGGTTCTGTTGAGAGCCCTCTTCTGTGTTGCAGACTGCCATCTTCTCATTATATCCTTACGTGGCAGAAAGAGAGCGAGAGAGCTCTTTGGGGTCCCTTTCATAATGGCACTAGTCCCCTTCATGAGGGTTCCAGTCTTGTTATCTAATTATTTCCTATTACCATCACGTTTCAACATATGAATTTTGGGGAACACAAACATTCAGTCCATAAGCCTCTAATTTGGCGAACTTATTTAAGCATTCCTTTCCCATGTAATTATGTAAATCTCTGTTCTTTAAATGCCCTTTGAATCAGCTTTCCCAACTTTCTGAGTTAAGCTTTAAAAAATTCTCCTTCGACAGAGTTAGTGTGAGCCTGGTTCTGAGGGTTGAGATGACATTACTGAGGAATTAAGATCTTCTCTATAGTTATATAATTTGACAATTCAGAAAACGCTTATAGTTTTTTTCTTTCCTGGAAAAAAATTTAAACATAACCCAGGTTTGTCAGATCTTAGCATTTACAACATTTGCCCCAGATTCCTTTAAAGAGAAAGAAACAGTACAGATATGTTTAAAACTCCTTAACTACTCCTCTAGGATCTGCTTCTTTCTTTTCCTCCCTCCCGCCCCTTGAAACCACTGTCTTAAATTTGGTTTTGATCATTCTCATGAATTTTTAAAATCTTTATTATGTATGTATATATCCATAAATAATATTTGGTATTATTTTGTATGTTTTAAAACTATTTATAAAAGTTATATTGCATGATTCCTTTTTTTCTATGAGCTTACATTTTTATAAATAAATGCTATTTGGGAATCATTTTAGATTTACAGAAGAGCTGCAAAGGTAGTACAGAGAATTACCCTTCACTCAGCTTCCCATAATGTTAATGTCAGACATAACTGTGGGACATTTGTCAAAACCAAGAAACAAATACAGGTACAATACAGCTAACTAAACTACAGAGTTTATTCAGATTTCACCAGTTTTTCCATTAATGTCCTTTTCCTGCTCTAGGATCCAACCCAGGATACTACATTACATTTATCAGATTGCATTTTTGAGATTTATAATGATACATGGCATTCTTATTTATTCATTCTAACCGAAGATAGAATTCCATTGTTTGACTGTAACCAAGGTATGTATTCTCCTATCGGTAGATATTTAGGCTGTTTCCAAATTTCTTTTACTGTTATAAACTGGTGCAATCCTGGTACCTTTGTCCTTATTTTCTTTACCCTGTCAGGAAACAGAAAGCATCTATCTGTTGCATCTATCTGTAACTTATAATGAAGTCCCAGCCTATAACCTTCAAAATCTGGCTCTGACTTTCTGTTCTAGCCTCATCTTAACTCCCAGACAACCTTTCAAGTTCACTACTGACTTCTCCAGCTCTCTAACGTTTTCTAATTCTGCCCAGTGCTTTCCTGTTTCCCAGACTTGTCGTTTCTGGTCATCTTCCTCACCCCACCATCAGCCTCAGTGGTATCTGTTAGAATGCTGTGCGGATTAAGAGCAGAATGGGATTGATTAGTAAGTAGGTTGTAAGAAATAATTATGTTCTTAAAATGTTTTTTTTTTTTTTTTAATGATCAGCATGGATATGGAATAACACCACATAGAGGCATATGAAAGTGAAAGATTTATCATACTCACAGGCTGTAGAAGAGGGAGGCAGGCATGCCACACAAGGGGCTATGTGGGAGGATCGCGAAGGGAGCTGGCTCAACCAAGCAGGTGGGGAGCTGAGAGAGGCTGAAGACGGTGGGCAAGTGCCTTTATGAGGGTCATAAAGTGAAGTACACAGCAAAAGGGGTGATGGGATTTCATTGGTGTGTTTGAATGTCGCTGGGTCACAGTCAGGGTTGGACAAGAAGGGAAACTTGTGGCAGGGACCAGCCTTCTCACACTGGTGCACTTGGTCTCCTGGGCAGGGGGCTCACAGACTGTGGGGCTGTTGAGGCAGCAGAAAAGTATGAAGTCTAATCTATCCCGGGTGATCTCATACATACTAATGGCTTCAACTCTGAAATCTACACCTCCAGCCTAGACTTTGCTTCCCAAGCTTCTAACACATGTATCTAACTGTTTCCTGAATATCCCCATTTGGCTATCTCATAGGTAACCTCAAAGTCAACCTGTATAAAAAATGAATTCATCACCTGTAAACATGCCCTGAATCTGCTCTTCTTCCAACGTTCCCTTAGGGAATGGCATCAGCAACCTCCTAGAACTCAAGGTAAACACCTGGGAGTTTCCTTTGACTCACTTCTCTTCCCCAGCATCAATCCAATGCAGCACTAAGTTCTGTCTATTCTATTACCTTAGGATAGACACATTTGTCAACTGCATTCACTTTTTATTCATTTTTGCATTTATTCAATGCCTTTTTATGCCAGAACCTGTCCTGGGTTCTGGGAAACAAAAATAAACCAGTGTTTCTCAAACTATCTTAGTGAAGGACCATTTCTTTTCTTTTTCCAATCAGTCAAGAATGGATTCTTTTGTAAAATACAATGAAAATCAATTAGTAGAAAAATAAAATGAGAAAAAGGACAGACAAAATACAAGTCCCAGTTTTTCATTATTAGATTCAATAAACAAAAATTACTTGCCAAATTACTATAAAAGTTTATAAATGTTTCTCTCGATTTCTGTACCTATGTCATTGCAGACTGGTTAAGTCTGCAAACTGGTGTCATCCATGGACCACACCCGGAGTAGCATAGAGGAGAGAGAGGTAAACACAGAACGGGGTATGTATATGTGGGCCTCAGAGTGGGAGGGAGGAAGGAAGAAAAGGAAGACTCTTAAGCAAGTAAAACCTAACCACATGATCAACAACAAAAGCAATTAGCTATTTGTGCCAAGATGTGGGTAACCCAAGGCAGTGGGAGCACAGAGGAGGCACCTAACCCAGCCTGAGTATCAGGGAAGTCTACCTGATAGGAGGTGCAAGACAGGTAGGAGCTAGTCAGCTTGCGGATGCTCTAATGACGAGTGGGAAGGATCCTCCTGGCAGAGAAAAGTTCTGGAGACATTAAGTAGCGTACGCCTTGCAGAATTACCTTTCCTATGATTTGATGGACTGACTGCTTTTCTCTGAGCCTCAGCATGCATAAATGGATGTGATAATCCTCTCTTTGAATGATGAAAGAAGAGAAGGATGAAAATGTAACAATGCCTGGTGCTTGGTACCACTGCTTTTTTGTGTGTGAGGAATATTCACAGGAATCAGAGCTCTCTTGGATGGCGGGGTAGAGTGGGTGGAGCCAAGACTGGTGTCCAGAATGACTCGGGCTCTGTGGGGGTGTGTGTGACAGGGAAAACAGGGGGACACGCCTGTCCCTGAGTCATTCCCAGGCCTGAGGCATGTTTCTCTAGGACAGTCAGCAGACAATGGGGTGTAGTTTTATGCTGGGGCAGGAGGCAGGACCCCAGAGTAAGCTTCTCTTCCCCTCCAGTCCCTGGTGTTCCAGATGTTCACAGCAAAAATAAGGCTCTAAATTAAAAGGCTGAAGGGTGGGGCTGGCTCTGTCTTTTTGTGCCTTTCCCTGGGGAATTTGATGAAATAAAGATGTTAATGGGTTGTTCATAAATCACAAAACTAATCCTCTTAGGTTCTGGTTGCTAATAAAGAAAGTGAGAATCCGGAAGATTAAATCAGTGATCCCCAAATCTCAAAACCAGAGTGTTATGAAATTAATTAATACGAAATGTGATTTGTGAAATAATTTTATCCTATAGAGGAATAAGGTGTTAAAAACAGATCTAATATGTCAAATACGATTCATTTCACAAATATTTTCTAAGTTTCATGTTGGAAGAAACGCTAGGTGTATGGTAACTGGAAGAGGCATCAAATGGGAGTCAGAGGGACTTTCCTGGTGGTCCAGCAGTTAAGACTCCATGTTTCCAATGCAGGGGGCGTGGATTCGATACCTGGTCGGGGAACTAAGATCCCACGTGCTGTGAGGTTCGGCCTAAAAAAAAAAAAATTAACAAACGGGGGTCAGAGATGGCCCAGGAAGAGGTGATATTGGAGCTGATACCTGAGCTGGTGTTAGTCATAGAAGCATTGCCACTATTTCTCAAGGGCCTGTTCTCAGCCCCACCCCATGCTAGTATCTGGAGACACTAAGATTCTTAAGTCTCTTGTTATCTCACCTGTTACGATAGAGCAAAAGTCCCTGCTCTCACCAAAAGCTCTCTTGTCTATTTGTACCCTGTGTTCTGTCTTTTCTTCACTTATCATAGTTGCTTCTATAATTTAACCCTCTCTCTGCTTCAATGTCAGTTTCAAACTCCTTCAGAAAAGTTGTTTACCAGGCAGTGTCTCAGTGTCTCTACCTCATCAGTGCCTGTTCCCTTCTCACCCACTCCAATCGGGCTTCTAGCTCCTCTATAACTGCTTTTGTCAAAGTCACTAAGGACCTCCACCTTGTCAAATCCAATAGGCACTTACCTGTTTCTTAACTCAGCAACATTTGGTGCAGTCGAACATTCCCCCTTTTAAATATGTGCTTCTCTTGGCTTTTTTGTTTTGTTTTGGCCATGCCGTGTGGCTTGCAGGATCCCAGTTCCCTGATCAGGGATCGAACCTGGGCCCCCTGCAGTGGAAGCGTGGAGTCCTAATCACTGGACCGCCAGGGAATTCCCTCTCTTGGCTTCTTGAAATATAATTTCCTGACCTTTCCTCTACTTTTCTGGCTGCTACTCCTCAGTGTCTTTGGATGACCTCACTGTTCTACCTGATCTTAAATGTAGAGGGAACTTGGGTTCTGTCCTCAGTTTTTCTCTATCTCCCTAGTTGATATCATTCACTCTTATGGACTTAAAACCACCATCTCTATGCTGACAACACCTAAATTTACATTTACATCCTTGACCTCTCCCTGAGCATATTTAATAGCCATCTCAAAATCAACATGTCTAAAATGGAATTCTTGTTTCAGCTGCCTCTAAATTTTCTCAGATTTCCACCTTTCCATGTTACTAAATTGTGCAGTCATCTCTTGGTTGCTCTCCCAATAATCTAGGTGTCATCTTTGATTCCTCTTTTCCTCCCAGCCCTTTACCATTCAAATCCATTACCAAGTCCTGACTTTTTAAATTCTAAAATATTCTCTAATGACCACCCCCCACCCCGCACCAAACACTGACTTCTCTTTCTTGGAGACTTCCTTTAGCTTTCAAACTGGTGTCTCTGCTGCCATCTTGTCCATAAGCCTCAAAGGATCAGAATGATTATTTTCTTTTTATTGAGGTATAGTTAATTTACAATGTTGTATTAGTTTCAAGTGTACAGCAGAGAGATTCCGATTCTTTTTCAGATTCTTTTCCATTCCAGGTTTTTACAAGATATTGAGTATAGTTCCATGTGCTATACAGTAGGTCCCTGTCAGATGATTATCTTAAAAACTTAGATCGTATCTATTTCCTGCTTAAAATCCTTCAGTGGCTTCCCATCACACTTAGAATAAAATCCAAACTACTTTCCATGGTCTCCAAGACCCTGCCCATCTCTGCTCTCATGTCATTCCACTCTCTCCCTATACTCACATCACTGAGGTCACTTGGCTCTCCCATTTCCCCTCTGGCCTGCCAAGCTCTTTCTTGCCCCAGATCCCTCCAATCTTCCTATGGCTGGTTCATTTCAGGCACTTGGTTCTCAGGTGAGCTGTGTCCTGTTTTGTTTTCTCCTCAGTACTCACCACCATCTAAATTTATGTTAACTATTATTATATTCATTTCTTGTCTGCCCATTTAGGATGAAAATTTCCTGAGCGAAAGAACCTTGTTCTGTCTTATTTGCCAGTGTATCCCTAATTCCAAAAAATAGTGCCTAACGCACAGTAGGAACTCCCGAAGTATCCTTGAAAAAAGACTTGTTCCCCGGAGCTCCCAGTCTCCGGTTTGTACACACAAGGACATGGTACGTGGCCTATAGTGGAGGAGATCCAGCTTATGGCAAGAGCCCCGACCTGGTGGGGTGGTGTTGGAAGCTCTCCTGTCTGCAGAGGCCCTGCACCCCGATCTTCTGCTCTCTCCATCCTCTTTCCCTTGTTCCTCCGCTCGGAGATCAACAACGGCTGGCCAAAGTCTGAAACCTCGGTGTTCCCCACCCTCACTTGGACCAAATAAAGATGCTCAGACTGAAGGGTGGATGGGGTAGGTAGGGTGGCGAGACGTGAGACACAATAAGTGATGAAAGTCTTGAGGTCCCCTATTAATGACCCTGCTGCGTTTGGGCAGGATCAGCGCGAGGCTGGAGCCCCGCAGGGTGGGGCAGCGGCTGCTGGGTGGGTCGGTGGGTGCGGCCCTTGGCTCCGCCCCCCGCTGCTCCGTGAGAAGTAGAAGCTGAGAGCGGTGATTGTGGCGTGGTGGTGCCGCGACACCAGACGGCGACGCTCGGCGAGTCAGAGCTCAGTTCAGGTGTGGGTCTGGACCCTCGCGCAGGCTCGATGTGCAACAGATCCCAGCTTAAGATGGAGCAGGGAGCCGAGGACCTAAGCCAGTGGCATGGGGCTCCGCACCAGTTCACAGAGGTGAGTCAGGGCGTCAGCCCCAGGGCCCCGCGTGGGGGCTGAGGGTATGGAAGCTGGGGGAGTGGAGGGAAGTAGCAATCTGGAGGATTAAGGGTCCGAGGGACAGGTTGGGAAGGGAAGGGATGGAAGATCAAGAACCTAAGTCACGTGTCGTTTATTCAGTTAATATTCTTAGCATTGGGTGCTGGGGGTAAAGAAATTCCAGATAACTTCTGATAGAGACTTTTGAGTACTCAGGAAAGAAGACAAAGTTAGAAAGTCAGAGGGAAGCAGACAGGGAGGAAAAAATTACTAATTGGCAGGCCTTTGACAGACCCTGGGAATACAATTGTGAGTTTACCACAAGATAGTTTACCATTTTATTAGTAAGTAGCTAAATGATCGGAAGTATATAAATTACTGTAAAGAAGAAATACAGGGTCCACAGAAATGAATAGTAGAGGTGTTTGATCTGATTTAGGAGGTGGAGAAGACAGCTGAGGATTCTGTCTGGGACCAGAGACAACTGGTTAGGTGAAGGGTTAGCAGATCCTGAGACCAGAGACAGAATGCCTCCACTTTGGAGGTAATGAAAGATGGACTGTGAGACCGAGACCAAGAGACTGATGGGAGAGTGGTCAAGGGGAGGGGAGGCAGGGACCCCAGCACCACCTAAGTCATGCGGAGCTTGAGTTGGTTATTCCAAGAGCAGGGGGGAGCCATTGATGAGTTTAAGCATGATCGATCACAATTAGATTTGTATTTTAAAAAGAGTGCCCCGGGGGTGGGTGGGTGGGGAATGGGCAGAAGTCAAGGCAATAATTAGAAAGGTATCATGATAATCCAATCAAAATGGTGGCCTAACTAGAGAGATGGAGAAAACGGAATGGATCTTGGAGATGTGTTGGAGGCAGACACCACAAGAATTGGTAATGACTTGGATCTAGGTTGTGAAGGAGGCATCCAGAACAATTGACCAGATTTCTGGCTTATAAAACTGGATAAGAATAGTGGTGACATTTTCTGAGAGCAAAGGATGAGAAGGAAGAGGATTAACAGTTTTTTCCCCTGGGCGTAGGTTGAGGGGTGGGTGTGTGAGTAAAGATGATCAAGAGTTTGGACATAGTCGGATGAAGTGCCTTTGGGCTATCCAAATGGACTGAGCACTAGGCAGCTTGAAGATTCGGAAAAGGTCTGCCCTGGAGCTATTGATTTAAGAATAATTGACTATAAACAGAAATGGATTCATTAACATGAGAAAGATTGCCCGGAGAGTAGCTTAATGCAAAGGGGACTGAGAAGGAGGAAGCCCAGAGAGAAGGGAAGGAGAAAAACCAGGCTAGTGTGTCAATGTGTTCCGGAGGCCAAGGGAAGGAAACATTTAAAGAACAATGGCCACTATATGGGAAAAGAATCTAAAAAAGAGTGGATATATGTATAACAGATTCACTTTGCTGTACAGCAGAAACTGACACAATATTGTAAATCAACTATACTCCAATAAAAATTAAAAAAAAAAAAAAAGAACAATGGCCAGTAGTCTCAGAAACTCATGAGAGGTCCAGCAGGGAGGAATCTGACATGTGTTTGGACTTAGTAACACGGAGATCATCGGTGACTTTTTTGAAAGCTGTTTCTGTGGAGAGATGGGGGCCAGACTGAACTTGGAGGCGAGATAGTGGTAAAGATGTGTTTAGACATCTCCAAAGAAGTTTGCCTGTGAAGAATCAGGAAAGTAAAAGGGAGGGAAAAGTGGCTGAGTTCCCCCAGAAATACCCATCCAACAGACAGTTATCTGGTACCTATTGTGTGCCTAGTTTATGCTAGTTAGTGAGCATATAGTGGTGAATAAAATGGACTATGGTTTTTTGGGTTTTTTAAAAAATTAATTTATTTTTATTTTTGGCTGCGTTGGGTCTTCGTTGCTGTGCGCCGGCTTTCTCTAGTTGCGGCAAGGGGGGGCTACTCTTCGTTGCGGTGTGCAGGCTTCTCATTGCGGTGGCTTCTCTTGTTGTGAGCATGGGCTCTAGAGCGCAGGCTCGGTAGTTGTGGCTCACGGGCTTAGTTGCTCCACGGCATGTGGGATCTTCCCGGACCAGGGCTTGAACCCATGTCCCCTGAATTGGCAGGCAGATTCTTAACCACTGCGCCACCAAAAAGTCCAAATAATTTCTTAACATCATCTATTCAGTACCCCTAGTTGTCCCTCAAATGTCCTTTCCAGCTGGTATGTCCAAACCAGGATCCAGTTTAAGACCACATGCTGTATCTGGTTATTATGTCTCTTGAGTCTCTTTGAAATTAGAAAAGTTTTCTTTTTTCCTGACTGACTTTCCATTTTTCATCATCCTAAGTTTTGTCTTGTAAAATATTCCTCCTCGTGGATTTATCAGATTGCTTTCTTGTGGTATGACTTAGCTTGATCTATCTCTTGTATTCCCTCTAAGTCGAAGATAGATCTTAAAGCTAATTGGATTCCTGATTTGGGGTAAGGATGTCTCATAAGTATGACAGGCTTCATCTTGCATTACATCAGGAGACACATTTGACTCTCCACATTTGGTGACATTAGGCGTGGCGCTTGAATTAGGGTAGCGAAAAGCCTCATTCATCTCTCTATTCAAACTTATATTTTAGCCTTGTGGTCAGAAAGTAATCTGTGTAATGTTACCTTGGATACATGCAAATGTCCAGTTCCCCACTAATCATTCACTTACGGGTTTGAACCAAATATTAATTTTTCCTTAATCAGAAGTTTCCTTAGAGGTTGTAAAATGATCTTCAATTCCATTGTTCCTTCTACATGTATTTGTATTCTTCTGTAAAGTAGAATTTTTCTTAAACAACTGGAATCATTGGTTGAATTTGAAATAACAGTTTCCTATTGAACAGAATAAATGCTTCTTTCACTTCAATTCACAATGTTCAAAGCTGGAATGATAGCTGACCCTTTGTCACTTTTGGCTCATGAATTTTCATAGATTCAATCTATTAAAATCAACAATCATTCCTTTTTTTTTTTTTTTTTTTTTTGGCGGTACGCGGGCCTCTCACTGCTGTGGCCTCTCCCGTTGCGGATCACAGGCTCCGGACACGCAGGCTCAACGGCCATGGCTCACGGGCCCAGCCGCTCCGCGGCATGTGGGATCTTCCCGGACCGGGGCACAAACCCGTGTCCCCTGCATCAGCAGGCGGACTCTCAACCACTGCGCCACCAGGGAAGCCCCCAATCATTCTTTTTGATTCTCAAATTGTCACAAATTTGGCCAGTGGGAACCCCTTCTGTACCCCCCTTTTTTATACAATTAGTTTAAGTATTTCTTTCTTTTTTTTTACTTATTCTATTTATTTTTGGCTGCATCAGATCTTAGTTGCACGGGCTCTTTGTTGTGGTGTGCAGGCTTCTCTCTAGTTGTGACGTGCGGGTTCCAGAGTGTATGGGCTCTGTAGTTTGCAGCACACAGGCTCTCTACTTGAGGCGTGCAAGCTCAGTAGTTGCGGTGCACTGGCTTAGTTGCCCCGCAGCATGTGGGATCTTAGTTCCCTGACCAGGGATCGAAGGCACATCCCCTGCACTGTAAGGCGGATTCTTTACCACTGGACCACCAAGGAAGTCCCTCTGTGCCCCTTTTTAAACATTTAAAAAATTGTGGTAAAATCTGTATAACATAAAAATATCAGTATAGCTATGTTTAAGTGTATAGTTCAGTAGCATTAAACACATTCACATTATTGTGCAACCATTGCCACCACCCATCTCCAGAACTTTTCTCATCTTATCAAACTGAAATTTCCGTAATCATTAAAATAGTAACTTCTCAGTTTTCCCTCTGCCCACCCTCCACCCAGTCCCTGGCTATCACCGTCCTACGTTCTGTCTCCTTGAATTTGACTTCCTTAAGTACCTCATAAATAGAATCATACGTTATTTGTTTATTTTGACCGGCTTACTTCACTTGGCTTAATGTCTTAATGTTGAAGCATGTGTCAGAATTTCCTTCCATTTTAAGGCTGAATGATATTCTACTGTAGGTATATAACAGATTTTGTTTATCTGTTGATGGACACTTGGGTTGCTTCCACATTTTGGCTATTGTGCATAATGCTGCTCTGAACATGGGTGTACAAATGTCTCTTCCAGTCCCTGCTTTCAGTCCTTGTAGATATATACCCAGAAGTGGGATTGCTGGGCATGTAGTGATTCTATTTTAATCTGTTGAGGCAGCACCACTCTGTTTCTGTAGCAGCACACCATTTTAACATTCCCACCAGCAGTGCAAGGGTTCCAATTTCTCCACATCTTGCCAACACTTTTTTAAAAAATAATCATTTTAGTGGGTGTGAAGTGATATTTCATTGTGGTTTTGATTTGCCTTTCCCTAATGGTTAATGATGTTGAGCATCTATGTCTTTGGAGAAAAGTCTATTTAAGTCCTTTGCCCATTTTTGAATTGGGTTTTTATGGTAAATTTTAGAAGTTCTCTATATAGTTTAGATATTAATCCCTTACCAGATATGCGATTTGCAAATGTTTTCTCCCATTCTGTGGGTTGCCTTTACACTCTGTTGGTAGTGTCTTTTTTTTTTTTGGCGGTACGCGGGCCTCTCACCGCTGTGGCCCCTCCCGCTGCGGAGCACAGGCTCCGGACGCGCAGGCTCAACGGCCATGGCTCACGGGCCCAGCCGCTCCGTGGCATGTGGGACCTTCCCGGACCAGGGCACGAACCCGCGTCCCCTGCATCGGCAGGCGGACTCCCAACCACTGCGCCACCAGGGAAGCCCGGAAGTGTCTTTTGATGCACAAAAGTTTTAAATGTCGATGAACTCAATTTTGTCTATTTTTTCTTTTGCTACCTGTGCCTTATAGTAAGTTTTGAATCAGGAAGTGTGAATTTTCCAATTTTGTTCTCCCTTTTCAGGACTGCTCTTGGCTATTTGGGATTCCATATGAATTTCAGGGTGGATTTTTCTAGTTTTGCAAAAAATGAATTTTGATAGGGATTGCATTGCAACTGGATATTGGGCAGATTATTTCTTCCCTTTTTTTTTTTTTTTTTTTTTTTTTGCTGTACTTGGGCCTCTCACTGTTGTGGCCTCTCCCGTTGCGGAGCACAAGCTCCGGACGCGCAGGCTCAGCGGCCATGGCTCACGGGCCCAGCCGCTCCGCGGCATGTGGGATCTTCCCGGACCGGGGCACGAACCCGTGTCCCCTGCATCGGCAGGCGGACTCTCAACCACTGCACCACCAGGGAAGCCCTCTTCCCATTTTTTAAAATGTCTTTAATTTCCTTCAGCAGTGTTTTATAGTTTTCAGTGATATAGTTTCAGTTAAACTCTGGTTATTTCTGAGTGACTCTTTTTGATGCTATTGTAAATTGAATTGTTTTCCTAATTTCCTTTTTAGATTGTTCATTGCAGTGTATAGAAACACAATGGATTTTTGTGTCTTGAATTTGTATCCTGCTACTTTGCTTAATTTGTTTATTAGTTCTAACAGGTCTGTAGGTCTGTGTATGTAATCTTTAGGATTTTCTACATATGAGTGTATCATCTGGGAACAGAGACAGTTTTACTTCTTTTCCAATTTGGATGCCTTGTACTTGTTTTTCTTGCCTAGTTGCTCTGGCTAGAACTGGCAATGCAATGTGAATAGAAGTGTGGAGGCAGGCATCCTTGTCTTTTTTCTGATCTTAGAGGAAAAGCATTCAGTTTTTCACCATTGAGTGTGATGTTAGCAGTGGGTTTTTCATAAATGTCCTTTATCATGTTGGAAATTTCTTTTCATTCCTATGGTTTTTTTTTTAATCATGAAAAGATATTGGATTTTTCAAATGCTTTTTTCTGCATCAATTGAGATGATGTGTTTTTTCACCTTTATTTTTCTTATGTAGTATGTTATATTGATTGATTTTTGTATGTTGAATCAGCCTTGCCTTCCTGGGATAAATCCTACTTGGTCATGTTGTATAATCTGCTTAATATGCTGGTGGATCTAGTTTGCTACTTTTTTTTTTTAAGGATTTTTGTATCTGTATTCATAAAAGATGTTGGTCTATAGTTTTCTTTACTTGTGAGTCTTTGTCTGGCTTTGGTATCAGGGCAATGCCCAGCTCATGGAATGGATTAGGGAGTGTTCCCTTCTCTTCGATTTTTTGTTAGAATTCAAGAAGCATTGACATTCTTCTTTTAAGAGTTTAGTAGGATTCAACATGAAGCCATCAAGTAAAGAAACTTTCTCTGTCCTGGAAGCTTTTGATTACTGATTCAGTCTCCTTACTAGTTGTGGGTCTATTCAGATTTTCTATTTTTTCATGATTCAGTGTTGGTAGATATTGTTTTTCAATGATTTTATCCATGTCATTTAGGTTATCCAATTTGTTGGCATGCAACTGTTCATAGTACTCTTATAATTCTTTTCATTTCTATAGAATTGGTAGTAATGTCTTCACTTTCATTTCTGCTATTAGTAATTTGAGTCCTCTTTTTCTTGGTCTGTCTAGCTAAAGGTTTGGCAATTTAGTTAATCTTTCCAAAGAACCAACTTTTGGTTTCATTAATATTTCTCTAATATTTCCTTCTGCTAACTTTGGGTTAGTTTTTTTTTTTTCCTAGTTCCTTAAGGTGTAAATCTAGGTTGTTGGTTTGAGATCTTTTTAAATTATAAGCATTTACAGTTATAACTTCCCTCTTAGTCCTGCTTTTGCTGTACCTCATAAGTTTTTTACTGTTGTTTTCATTTTCATTTGTCTCAAGTATTTTCTAATTTCCCTTGTGATTTCTTTTTTGATCTATTGGTTGTTTTATTATTATTATTTTTTTACCTATTGGTTGTTTAAGAGTATGTTGTTTAATTCCACAGATTTGGAGATTCTCCAGCTTTCCTGCCATTATTGATTTTTAACTATCTTTCAAAATCTCTTAAGCCTTAATTTGTGACCTAACGTATGATCTGTTCTGGAGAAGAATGTACCATGTGCACTTGAGAAGAATGTGTATCCTGTTGTTGTTGAGTAGAGTGTTCTGTATATGTTTGTTATATCTAGTTGGTTTATGTGTTGTTCAAGTTCTCTGTTTCCCTACTTATCTTCTGTGTGGTTGTTCTAGTCTTTATTTAAAGTGGGGTATTGACATCTCCAACTCTTACTTAGAACTGTTTATTTGTCCCTTCAATTCTGTCAGTTTTGGCTTCAGATATTTTGATGGTCTATTATTATATGTAAATGTCTATAATTGTTTATCTTTTTGCTGTATTGAACCTTTTATTAATATGTAATATCCTTTGTCTCTTGCAACTTTTTTGATTTAAAGTCTATTATGTTTGATAGCCACTACTATAGCCACGCCCACTCTTGTTTACTATTTCCATGGAATATCTTTTCACTTTCAGCTAATTTTTGTCTCTGGATCTAAAGTAATCTCTTGTAAACAACATATAATTAGATAATGTTTCTTTTACTCCATTCTTCCAATCTCTGTCTTGATTGGAGAGTTTAAACCATTTATATTTAAAGTAATTAATGATAAGGAGAGACTTCTGTCATTTTGCTCTTTGTTTTCAATATGGCTTTTAGCTTTTCTTGTCCCTTGTTTCCTGTATTATATCTTTTGTGTTTAGTTGATTTTTTTTTTGTAGTGAAACTTTATTTCCCTTCTCATTTCCTTTTGTATATATTCTATAACTATTTTCTTTGTGTTTACTATGGGGATTACATTTAACATTGCCAAATTATAATATTCTAATTTGAATTTATACCACTTTAATAAGATAAAAAAATTCCCCATCCAGTTCTGTCCCCACTCCATTTCAGTTATTAATGTCACAAAGTTACATCTTTATGCATTGAGTGTCCAAAAATATAGACTAATAATTTTTTTTAATGCATTAGTGTCTAAGAAAACTGTTTTCCTTCATTCTCACACTCACACACTTAGGACGTCATATATGTGGGTTTTCTGCACCAAGAAACTCTGACACTAACTGCTTGGAATTAGTGCCCAATCCCACGGTTAAGGGCTTAATCCCACAGACTGCCCCCTACCCCCTGCTTCAGACGCCAGTCCTAAGTCCAGGTTGTCACCTGGGCTTCTGGCCAACTGGCTGTAAATCAGGGCCAGTTTCTATGACCTCCTCCTCAGATTTGATAATTTTCTAGAGCAGCTCACAGAACCCAGGAAAAGTTTACTTACTATTGCTGATTTATTACAAATGATATTTTAAAGAATACAATTGAACAGCCAGATAAAGAGATACATAGGGGGTGAGGTGTGGGAAAGGGGCACAGAGCTTCCATTCCTTCTCTGGGCACAGCACCCTCCTAGCACCTCCATGTGTTCAACAACCAAGAAGCTCTCTGAACTCTGTACTTTGGGGATTTTTATGGGGGCTTTATCATGTAGACATGATCAATTATTAACTCATTTTCTAGCCCCTCTCCCCTCTCTGGAGAATGAGGGATAGGGCCAAAAATTCCAAGCTTCTAATCATGGCTTGGTCTTTCTGGTGACCAGCCCCTATCCAGGAGCTCACCAAGAGTCACTGCATTAGAACAAAAGATGCTCTTATCATCCAGGAAATTCCAAGGGATTTAGGAGCTCTGTGTCAGGAACTGAGGCAAAGACCAATATACTGATTTCTCATTCCACCATTAGTCTCTCAAATCATGTACAAAACAAAAAGTGGAGTTACAAATCAAGTACAATAAGACCAGTTTTTATAGTTGTCCATATATTTGCCCTTACTAGAAATCTTTATTTCTTCAGATAGTTTTGAGTTAATGTCTAGTGTTCTTTCATTTTGACCTGAAGGACCCCATTACCATTTCTTCCAGGGCAGTTCAGGTCTAATGACATTAAACTCCTCCAGCGTTTGTTTATCTGGGAATGACTTAATTTCTCCTTCATATTTGAAGGACAGCTTTGCCAGATATAAGATTCTTGGTTAGACAGTTTCTTTCAGCATTTTGAATATGTCAGCCCACCGCCTTTTGGCATCTAAGGTTTCTGATGAGAAATCTGCTGGTAATCTTATTTGGGATTCCATATATGTGATGAGTTACTTCTTTCTTGCTGCTCTCAAGATTCTTTCTGTCTTTGGACAGTTTTGATTATAATGTGTCTCAGTGTGGATTTCTTTGATTTTATTCTATTTGAAGTTCATTGAGCTCCTTGGAGGTCTATATTCATGTCTTTCATCACATTTGAGATGTTTTCACCCACTATTTTTTCAAGCAATCTCTGACCCTTTCTCTCTCTCTTCTAGGACTCCCACAATGCATATGTTGGTCTGCTTGAAGTTGTCCCACAGGTCATTTAGGCACTCTGTTCAGTTTTCTTCAGTCTTTTTTCTTCTTGTTCCTTAGCTTGACAACTTCAATTGTCCTATCTTCAAATTAGCTGATTCTTATGTCTACTCAAATCTGCTTTTGAATCCCTCTAGTCAGTTTTTCATTTTAGTTATTATATTTTTCAGCTCCAGAATTTCTTTTTTTAAAAAATAAAATTATTTATTTATTTATTTTTGGCTGCATTGGGTCTTCATTGCTGCACGCGGGCTTTCTCTAGTTGTGGCGAGTGGGGGCTACTCTTCCTTGCGGTGTGCTGGCTTCTCATTGCAGTGGCTTCTCTTGTTGTGGAGCACAGGCTCTAGGTGCGCAGGCTTCAGTAGTTGTGGCACGTGGGCTCAGTCGTTGTGGCTCGTGGGCTCTAGAGTGCAGGCTCAGCAGTTGTGGCGCACAGGTTTAGCTGCTCCGCAGCATGTGGGATCTTCCCAGACCAGGACTCGAACCCGTGTCCCCTGCATTGGCAGGCAGATTCTTAACCACTGTGCCACCAGGGTGCCCAGAATTTCTTTTTAGTTTCTTTTTAGGTTTTCTATTTCTTTACCAAAATTTCCATTTTGTTCATACATCATTTTTGTGACTTTGTCCACATCTTCTTTTAGCTGTTTGAGCATCTTTAAGACAGACATCTTTAAAATTTCTGTTTTAAATTCTTTGTGAAGTAAGTTCATCATTTGATCTTTCTTAGACATTTCTGTTTATTTTTTCCCCCATTGAATGGGCCATACATTCCTGTCTTTTTATGACTTGTGATGTTTTTTGTTGTTGTTGAAAACTGGACACTTGAATCTTATAATGTAGAAACTCTGGAAATCCAATTCTTCCTCTTCCTCAGTGTTCGCTGTTTTTGTTTTTTGTTTATTTATAGTTTATTTAAATTGATGTATATTGTCTCTGTGCCAGCATCAGCTTGAGAGGTAAACTTAAGGTTTTCTTAGACCTTTTATGAGCCTGCATCTTTTCTTGGATATGTGTGGTGACTTTCCAAATTTTCTAGTATATGTGGTTACTTTTGAATATACTAGTTCTTAAATGTCTGGTTCCCAAAAGGTGAAAAAGGAAAAATGAAGGGGGAAAGAAACAGGCGCCAGGGACCTCCATGGCAGTCCAGTGGTTAAGACTCTGTGCTTCCACTTCAGGGGGCATGGGTTCCATCCCTAGTCAGGGGACTAAGATCCCACATGCCATGCAGCACAGCCAAAGAGAGAGAGAGAGAGAGAGAGAAACAGGTGCTAGTCCTTTTAAATACCCTGGAAGTCCTGTCATTTGGAGGAGAGGTTTGTGACAATGGCTTCCCACCTCTGTCTGCTCATCATGATCAGAAGCGGCAATTAGTGATAATACAGATTACTCAATATTTGGAGCACAAGGTTTTCATTGCCCATTCTGGCTCCCACAGGTCCAGAAATGTGTGCACAGCTTCCTGGTATGGGCCCCGGGGTGTTTTGGGATAGCCACTACCTACCTAAGAGCTGAAACTGACTGAAATTAACTGCAGTTTACCTTCCAAGCCTTCCCTTGGAAGTCACAAGCATTTAATTGACTCCATTGTTCCAAAGCAATTACAAAAGGCAAATTCTGCAGGTGTAATTGTTATCTTGGGGACATGGATTCCTGGTGCTTTCTACTCTATCATATTCCCTGGTGTCACTTCCTGTGTCCTTTTGACACAGTCCTAATAATCTTGGGAAGTTCCCTTATTTTCTGGCACAATAAGATGCACCACAAGCTCACTTATTCATTCCTTCTTCCAGACTTGGAGTCAGGAAATACTCTAAGGATGATTCTTCCTCTTAGTAAGGAATGGAATTAAAGGCCAAAATCTGAGCATGAGGGGTTTGTGTTTGTATAAAATATTTCCTATTTAAATATAGCATTATTTTTTTAAATATAGCATTATTTTTATTTCTGATTTTTATAATTTCAGTTATGCTGAAAATCCTGATTTCTCACAGTATTGTTTTAAAACCACTTTATTATGAAAAATAACCCTCAAACAGAAAAGTGAATATAAGTACACAGCTCAATGGATTATTACAAAGTAAAGACCTTTGAAGCATTGTTAGCACTGCAGAAGCCCCTACAGTTTCCCTTATTGCCCCCTTCCCTCCCCTCTAATATTACTCATAGCCTATTGTCTGGACATAACTTCTTTGAATTCCTCTATTTCTGCCCTTTGGTGTTTCTGTAATTGGTAAAAGCTGCCATTGCTTTCTTAAGTTTTACTTTCTTTTCTTTTTTTTAAATTTGTGTTTGAATGTCGTTAAATTTTTCCTTGTTCTTTTTTAAAGTAAATTTATTTATTCATTTATCTATTTATTTATTTTTGGCTGCGTAGGGTGTTTGTTGCTGTGCTGTCTCTAGTTGCAGTGAGCAGGGGCTACTCTTCATTGCAGTGCACGGGCTTCTCATTGCTGTGGCTTCTCTTGCTGCGGAGCACAGGCTCTAGGCTCACGGGCTTCAGTAGTTCTGGCATGCAGACTCAGTAGTTGTGGCTTGTGGGCTCTAGAGTGCAGGCTCAGTAGTTGTGGTGCACGGGCTTAGTTGCTCCGCGGCATGTGGGATCTTTGATGTTTTAGTATCTTCTATAGATACTGTATTTTACTCATGTATTGTTTTTCATATTTAAATGGATTGGTCTTTTCTGGATCCTCTCAGATGGGAAATTATAGGGTAGTGTTCCCAATTTCTCAGCTCAAGAGCCCTCTCTCTACTGCTACGGTAATTGACAACTTTAAAAAATATGATTCTTGGATCCTGTCCTGTTTCAAGAAGTTCTACCACCAATCTCTTCTTTTTTCCCTTGACTTCCAAGACAATCCCCCACCCTTTTTAAAAGTGTTTTAAAAGTCTGCCTCTTTTCTTTACCTCCTCCAATGCTTGATCTCACACCTGCCCACAGCATTCCCACTCAGGTGAGAACCTCTTCGTAGGTAAATATTTGTGAATGGTTTCTAAGTCTTGCCAAAGCCAAGACTAACTGAACCCTCCATTCTTCTTACCTTTATGGCTTTCTGAACCTGTTCTGCTGGTTTGGGATGATCCCTCACACTTAAACATAATCTGGAATTTGAGGGTTTTCTCAGTTTTGCTGAAAGTACAGGTTGTAGAATATTTTATTTGCTCTTTGTGCTTTTTTTGAAATAAAACCGAAAACATGCCCAGCAAGAAAAGTGACATGAGTCACATCTAGATTTCCACCATGCTTCTATTAGCCAGACTTGCATTTTGTTTGTTTGTTTGTTTAGTGGCTACACTGCATGGCACATGGGATCTTAGTTTCCCAACCAGGGATGGAACCTGCACCCCCTGCAGTGGAAGCACAGAGTCTTAACCACTGGACAGCCAGGAAGATCCCCCAGGCTTGCATTTTAGAAAGCCCAAACTGGAGAATGGCCTGGAGGTGGAATAATTTAGGCAAGAGATGATAGAGGCCTGGATTAGGGTGGGGCCTGGAAATGGGGAGAAGGGACATGTGGAACTGGAATTTGAGCTATGGTGAATTTCACCTGACTTTCTTTTTCTAAGGATACTGAGAAGTCAATGTCCATCTTGGATGTGTCTTCGTCTCCCAGAAACAGTGGAGTGCACACCTCTTGGAACCATGGCCCATCAGGCATTCAACACGTCCCTCAGTGCATAGAGCTGGAGACGACCTCCTTGGTCTCTGCTGAGGCACCCAGGCAGAACGCCAGTGAAATGGGGTCACACTTCAGTATGTTGCTGCCTGACCACGGTGTGACCTACTGCCCCCAAGTGACTTTCACTCCTTCCCAGATGATTTACACTGAGGGAATGTCTCCTTCCCAGACAGAAATGATGATTTTCAAGGGGTCCCAGGCGATGCCCTTAGGAGAGCCCAGTATTCCAGGGGTGGCCACGACCTTTGGTGGGAATCTAAGGATGTCCCCCAATGGGCCGCCAGTCTCACCTGCCAGTGGAATCCCAATGATGTCCCACGTCAGAATGCGAACAATGCCTTATTCTGGCCTCCCAACAGTACCTTCTAATGGAGGCCCTTTAACACCTAAAACGTTATTGGATCCAACCATGCCTTCCACTGAGGCCCTAGCAATGCTCCGCTCTTTGGATCAGATGTTGCCCCCTAGAAACCCCCACAACTATGGGATGCCCCCAGCTGAATCGCCATTATTGCTGGCTTTGGAATCCCAGGGCTCTCTTGTGAGCCAGCCAGTCTCCCAGGAAGACCCCTTCCTACCTAAGCAGCCCTTACCTGCTCCACGGAGAGCAGAGCAGTACTCCAGGGCCCAGGAAAGGCCTCCCAGGAGGAGATCCCCAATTTCAAGGCCTTACCGCTGCGACTATGAGAACTGTGAAAAAGCTTACACTAAGCGCTCCCACCTCGTGAGTCACCAACGCAAACACACAGGTAAATGAGGTGTCGGATGGGTGGGGTGGGTGGAGAGATCTCTGGACTTTAGATTTGTGGGGGACCCCTGGTTTGTAGTGGTTTGGGATTAGCCCATCATCCTTCAAGTTTGGGATCAAGCTCTTCTGGGCCCACCAGCTTGCTTTCCCACAGTCCATGATGACTGTGCCAAGGTGGAGACTGCTGATGGTGCTGTCTTCTCACTGCTGTCCTGAGTTTTTCCTTTTGCTTGCTCAACGTTGACTGCTCTGCTTCATAAAGTCAGACCCCTTCCTTCCTACCTGCTGGCCTATTCCTCAAAATTCCTTCTCTCCCTTGTCATTCCCCCAGGTGAAAGGCCCTATAAATGCATGTGGGAAGCCTGTACTTGGTCCTTCTTCCGTTCTGATGAACTTAGAAGACATACTCGGATACACACCAAATACCGACCACATAAATGTGACCAGTGCGGCCGACAGTTCATGAGATCCGACCATCTCAGGCAACACCAAAGGACTCATATGCGGATGCCAACATCCCCAGACCCACCGGCTGACAGTGGACGTATGGCTGGTCCTCCTGCTCCTGGTCTTTAGGTCAATCTGCTCTTCCCCTCATTTTGGCTTTTCTGCCCAGAGCTTGCCTGCCTCTGACCAGCTAGTCTCTTTGGTAGGTGTAGGTTTTGATGAAGACAGAAAGGTTATGAGGCAGTGTGGAAGCCCATATGAGCTCTGGACCTAGTTGGGGCTCCTCAAAAACTGTCTTGGGTGTCCTCACATCTCTGGGGCCACCTACTTTTGTGCCAAGTTCAGCCACGTGGCAAGATGGAGCAAAGTAGCGGTTGGGAGCTTTATAAAAAGCTCTTTATCTTATGTCACTCCCAGCTTGAAACCCTTTAGCGACTCTCCTTTGCCTGCTACATAAAATCTAAGTTCCTTATCTTGGTCTTTGACAGTTTCCAGAGACAGACTATGTCCAAATCCTGAATTTACCACTTACTAGCCATGTGACTTTGGGAAAGGTCTTTGATCATTATGCCAGATTCCCTCTTCTGGTAAAAGAAAAACAGTATTGGACTGTTGTGAACACATCTTATGTACAAAATCAGATTCTGTCCGGCACTCACCAGCCTCATGCCCAGAGTTTGTCTCCTCCCATCATTTCCAGACTTGGATGGAACAAGACATGGGATCTGGCACCTCAAGTAGCCACTAGCAACCCAGGAATGTGGAAGAGTTAGTGCTCCTGGGGTAACATTTGACTAACGGGAGATGGGAGAAATCCAGGATGATAAATTCCCTCTTCTTCCCTCCCTTCCCTGAACTGGTCTGGTGCAAGACACCATTTCTCCCAATGGGGAGACCTCCCAAGTGGACAATGGACACACCTTCTGTGCCTCTTCCAGTCTTGTCATGAAGCAGACTCAACCTGCTATCACCTGGCATTGCCTCCCATTCTCTTGCGTCGAGTCCCTTTTCTCACTCTCAATGCCCTGTATTTGCATCACCCAAATAAAACATCGGTACTTAGTTCTTGTTCTAGGCTCTGTTTTCTAGGTAACTTGGGGTTGGAAGACATTAGACTGGGGCAGAGAAGGATGAACCGCACTGTAACCTTCCCTCTTCCCCCCACCAAGCCCAGGTACCTGGACTAGTAAGTATCAGCTATTAAAAGGCCTGCTCTGCCCTGCCCCTCTCCTGGGATTGAGGGCATAATGACTCCTCTGGAAACTCAGCCCCAGGTAGGTCAGAACCTCATTCCTGGATTTCTCAGCCAGCTGTTTTACTGACCAGCAAACTAACAGAAAGGATCTTGCCTAAGTTCTCAAGGGGCAGAGCTGGGATCCCAAGCAGGATCTGCCCACTTCAGAGGTAGATCTCTTATCTTAGAGATGACGTCTCCTACAGGTGTCTCCTGGGCCCAGTCTGGTGCCCAGTACTATCAGGTGATGGCCACAGTGAAATGAATCACATCTGGTTCCTGTGGCCCAGGGACCATCTTGGTCTAGGGGCTGAGAGGTCCACCTTGGTGCATTGGCCATGGAGAGGAGGACCACCTGAAGGGGAAGGTCAGAATTTCTGGGGGAGGTGACCCTTGAGCTCAGTAAGTGAGGGTATGTAACATCTAGTAATCCCTTAATGTTGAAATAAACTGAGCAGATGAATGAAGAGAAAAGAGAATTCCAGGCAGAGAGAAGCTGCATCTGGCGATTGCTCCCAGGAGAGTCAGCCTGCAAACTTCCATTCATTCGACAAATGTTCTTCAACCCACAATACAGAGAGCACCATGGCTGTCGGGACAGCTCATGGTGAGGGGCACGGAGACAACGAAAGTGTGTGTCAGGGAAGAAAGACTTCTCAAGGAGGTGCCTGAGTCGGACCTAACGGGTTTATGGGGGTTAGCTGGACCTCCTATTTCCTGGACATCTACCTTGAGTCATGCCTTGTGCTGGACACTAAGCACTCGGAGAGCATGACAGTGCCTTGCTGCAGGGCAGGAAGATCACAACAAAAATTCTGAAAGCGCTCAATGCTGCCAAGGAGAAGAGCCAAACCTCTGTGGACTCAAACTTTTTCTGGGTGTCTTGGGGAGTCCCATGGCCTTGGTTGTGCCTGCCCTCCCACCTCCACCCTGACCCTGTCCTGCAGGACCACCTTGGTCCATTTCCTTAGTGGTCCCAGCATACCTGGGCCTGGCATCCCGTGGCTTCCACCCAAATTGTAAGCCAGGGGAGTAGATATGATTAAAAAATGGGGGCAGGGGGCTCTCTTTTGTGACCCAATTACTGGCCCCAGGGACAGCATTCTGAAGTATCCAAAGTCTCTTTCGTTCCCATCTGAGCACTAGGTCCCTTCTATGGAGCAGGGCATATTAGGCTCAATGGGCCAGGGCTGGTCTCCGTCCGCCACCCATCTTGCTCACACGCAGCCCTGATCAGCAGGCCAGGTTGCTTGTTGGGATGCAAGAGGGGTCTGTTGGTGACCCATCACTTTCACTGAAGAATGGAAGTGGGTAGGAACCAGAGTGGGCAAGGGTGCGCCATGTATGCTTCAGTGGCAGGCAAAACAGGCCCCCACCCCTTGGAGGTCACAAACTAGTGGAGGAGGGACATAGGAAATGTACAGCATGCTGTGAGGACAAATATATCTATCTGGGGTTTACTATAGTAGGCCAAAGCAGTTAGGAAAGCACTTCTTAGGAAGAGTAATTTGAGCTCAGAGTTAAGGATTAACTAGGAGTTAGGCAGATAAAGGAGGTGAGGAAAGTCAATCTATCCTTTATCCAGTGATTACCCTATGACAGGCATGACTAAGCCTTTCCCGTGTTATCTTTGTTTCAACACAAGGCAGGATAATGGGTGGGTAAGACCTTGTGGGCTCTCTAGTCTAAAGACTAGAAGATTTTAATTCTGCCTTTGCCATATGTGACTGTGTGGCCTTGGGCAAATTAGTTATCTCTGCTTCAGATAGCAGTGGGGCCAGATTAGTGGAGTCCAGCTCAAGAGAGATAGGATTAGTCCCATTCAAAAATGGTCTCTTTGACTTGTTTAAGGGAGAGGGAGGTGTTTTGGTTCTCCAGGTGGGAGTGGAAGGTGGCTTGGACCAGGTTGTAGAAGTAGAGGTGGAGGGTATCAGATTTAAGAGAGACAATTAACCCTAATCCAATGAATTAATCCAGTTAATTCATTGGATTAGGTCCACGAGGGAGTAGTCAGGATGACGCCCAGGTTTCTTGCTTGTGTGATAAATAAGGAGAACCGGATGAAATTCATAACTTATTTATTTTTATTGTGATATCTAACGTGTGCAAAAAATCTTTTGTATATGTACAACTTAATAATAAAAACACTTATTTGCCTTTTATGACAACTGAGAACTTTGAGTTCGCCTCTCATCACATTCCTTGTCCTCAACAGAGGTAACCACTATCTTGAATTTTTAATCTTGTCTTTGCTTTTCTTTGTTGTTTTTACCATATATGTATCTATTCTTAAGCATATAATGATTGGTTTTACGTGGTTTTGAATTTTGTGTTTATTCTATTTGGGGTTTGTTGAACTCCTTCAATCTGAAGTTTTATATTCTTAATAAAATTTGGAAAAATTTTGGCTATGTTTTGTCAATTTTTTATCCCCACCCCTTCTCCTTCTGACACACAATCTGCACATATAAACAGAGCTCTTGCTATTGTCCCATAGATCACTAATACTCAATATTTTTCTATCATTTTTCCCCCTGCTTCATTTTAGATGTCTTCAAGCTAACTGATCTTTTCTTCTGCAGATTAGAATCTGCTATCAGTTCCAACCAGTATGTTTTTCACATACCTTTTTTTTTTCTTCTTCTTCTTTTGGCTGTGCTGCACAGCTTGCAGGATCTTACTTCCCCCACCAGGGATTGAACCCGCACCCTTGGCAGTGAAAGTACTGAGTCCTAACCACCGGACCTCCAGGGAATTCCCTCAAATACTGTATTTTTCATTTCTAGAAATTCGATCTGGATCTTTTAAAATATCTTCCATTTCTCTTCTTAACATTCTCGTGTTTGCCTCTACTTTCTTGAACATATGAAGCATCGATATAGTAGCTGTTTTAATGCCTTCAGATGCTAATTTCTATTGTGTCTGTCATTTCTGAGTCTGTATCTGTAGATTGATGTTTCTTCTGGTGACTGTCCTTATTTTTCTACTTCTTTGAATGGCTGACAATTTTTTACTGGGTGCCAGACAATTGTGAATTTACATTGTTGGTTGCTGGATTTTGTTTTATTCCTTAAAATGGTGTTGGCTTTTATTTCTGGCATGCATTCTACTTGGAATTAGTTGGATCTCTTTGAGGCTTACTTCCACGCCCACCCCCCCCAACTTAGGGAATTTTTATTTGTATGAGGCCTACTTTTAAGCTTTTCTAGGACAGGCCCAGAGCTGCCTTTTTTTTCTAATTTGTCCCGCTGCTATGGCAATATCCCAAGGATTCTACCTTATCTGTATGTTATGTCTTTGCATTCTGGCTAGTGGAAACAAACTATTTCCAGCCCTGTGTGGGCTACAGGAATTGTTCTGCCTACTTTTTTTTTTTTTTTTTTTTTTTGCGGTATGCGGGCCTCTCACGGTTGTGGCCTCTCCCGTTGCGGAGCACAGGCTTCGGACGCGAAGGCCCAGCGGCCGTGGCTCACGGGCCCAGCCGCTCCGCGGCATGTGGGATCTTCCCGGACCGGGGCACAAACCCGTGTCCCCTGCATCGGCAGGCGGACTCTCAACCACTGTGCCA